>NC_087203.1:55108565-55141007 GCF_015104395.2 Macrobrachium nipponense | reverse complement strand
CATCCTTCTTCAGTCTTTGGTCATCCTGTTTTTGCAAAATTTTTGTCTTTAGAGATTAATTAGGTCGTCCGTCCCTAAACATCTAGAAATTAAACAAATCGGTTTTAAACGTCCGCTGAAATTCGCGACACTTACGTTTACGCCTCCGTGTTAATAACGTTACAGAAAAGCCAAGGTAGCATTAAAAGCATTCAAAATAGACAAAAAAGGCATGGCTAAGGGCTCCACTTAACCAAAGGTGGCAAAAAGTAGCAAACACACAGAAACGGGTGATGAATGCAAGCCAAAAAATTACAAAGGCTTCAAATCAGGCATACAAAATAAGGGAGCATATCATCCCACCCACCGCACCTTCATGGTTTGTCTGCCTTGTTATACTACATGGGGCTGGAATCCTATTGCCACGCACGAAAGGCAACTCCAAGATACGAAAGGTATTGTGACCCAGCAGGAAACAAATAATAATTAATGTTCTGGAATTTTAGGAATAACAGTAATACCTCAATCCCTGCGGTGTTCGAGTTGCGCAAATTCACAAATAGGCTAACTTTTTCAATTAGAAACCTAAGTTGGCTTTACCCACGATTTTTTCACACGCCGCCGACCATTTCGCGAAACCATTTGCGAAATCCCGAAGAACCTTGCAGAAGTGTTTATGTTTTCATTTTTGGAACTAATTTTATTATAAAGTTTTCATACTTTTGTGTTTTAAATCTGTGAAGCAAAATGGTATCATTGTTTTATTATTGTACATGCATAAGTAATGATACAAAAGCAAATTACAGCACGCAAAGTTACTGTAACTTTCAAAGGATGAGATAACCCTGCAGAAAGGGCTTGTTTAATTTTTGAAGTATTTTGATACGTTTTTCAGGTTTTTAAGTGTAACATCGATATGGAAAATTGTCTTATTATTTCTTTATTATTACAGTCCAACTATTTTCAATGTGCATATTGTCTCCTCTCTCTTCTTCTCTCTCCTCTCTTCTATAGAAGGGAAGAAGAATGCTCTCTGATTGTAAATACACGCTTTGTGTGAGCTCTCTATATAATAGATTTTTTGTGCAAGTTCTAGGGATACTACACCTTTTCACCGTGGGTTTGTATATAAGTTACAGTAAGACTCAGTGACCATTTTTAGTAACAACAGTGTGTATATAGGATTTTTTTGTATACTACTCCTGATTTTACGATTAATGATAAAAACTCAATTCTCCGTGGCATACCCACCTCGGTTCGGCGGCTGCCTTCAGTTCGCGCATTGCTCAGTGTGTTGATCCTGTGAATGTCTATTGGTGACGTTGAAAAGGCTGCGGCTTCACTTAATAATGGATTACTCCGGACCAGCCTTCTGTTTCGGAGGTTTGAAAATGATTCTGCACCTGACTGATGATGAAGGATGTAGATTATGACTCATTGGGCCCCACCTCCAGCACAATTCTGTTCCTCATTAAGCCCTCCAGTACTGTTGCTAATACCCCCATGAAGCCCCGCCCAGCTGGATTATGGGTCAGATACTAGCAGTGCTCCACAGTCTCCTGCTGCTAAAAACGATCCAAATGTCAAGAGATTTTCACTAGACAAAAGAGTGATGTCACTCTGCCTCAAACCCCCCTGACACGGACTTTGCTTCCTACTGCTACCCCAGCGTTTTGCTCCCCGGGTGATGACTATGGTTATGGTTTGGTCTTCAAAGAAAACTTTTGAGCAACTGCACAAAAACTACGGTGGCTGGACTGAAGTAAACAGAACCTTCAATCTTGATAAGGGAGCTGGCAAGTCGTGAAAATGTCTGCAATCACATCTAAACTTTTGTAATATTGCCAGGAGTCGTCGATGGAATATCATTGCAGGGTGGAAGGGTGGCGAATTATCTTTTCGGTCCAAAATAAGCCTGGATTTATTCAAGAGATTCAATAGAATAGACCCCGTAAGTTTTGTTTAAACATCTCTCAATTACTCGCTACCCTTTATTGTAAGCAGAACCCTAACCTTGCTAAGGAACTGCCTGGGTGTTACAGTACACGAAGATTTCTTCAAAATGGGAAAACCTATTAATCGCAATTAGTCCATCACATGGAGTCTACTAGAACCCCACCACCATCTGTTTATGAGTTTTTCCTTCCCTCCCTTGCCTCCCTCCTTGTGAATTACGCAAGGATGAAGGAATGATCAGGCCCGAACTGGCTTTATCAACTAGCTGGGGCACCTGGGCCCATATCTCCCGGTGATTGCTCTGCCTCACCTAAATTGTGCCTGGTGTGCCTGCTGCCCATTCCCATTCCCAACGCACCTGTCCTCTTACCGTTAAAACCCTGTTACTGATGCTTCCCCACCTCCATTTGTCAGAATCATCATCAACTCCAGAGACTGTGCATTGGAATATGCCCTCCGTTGTGGTGAAGGCATGGAGTTAATGTTTGGCATGGATGTTCCAGACGGGGTCCGCGCGCCTGCCACGCCAGTCCACTTCCCACTGACACCACCCACCAACCAAACCAGTGTCCAACCTCCTCGGTTATGACCCTCCTGGCTCAGCTGAAATTTCAAAACTTCGTAAATGCTGTTTGCATTGCCATTGGAAATCGCCACTGTACCGCACTAACGACACGCTTTGATGCCTGATTGGATTGTACGCTTCGATAGCTTGATCGCCTCAGCAGGCTACCACTGCCTCAGAGTAACATCGACACACTAGTCAAGGCAGCAAAACAAGTTTTCTCATAACCTCTGTTGCCTCACTTACTGAGAAGCTAGATACTGTTTTGCCTCTTGTCTTGAAAGGGTGTCAAGTGGTCCCCTCCTTGCCAGCCTCAGCCCTCCTACACTTGGCTGCACCAATCTAACCCCCCAGTTGCTGTCTTCCCTCCAGTACCATGCTCGACCTGTCTCTTCGCAGTGTTAAGGGTAAACTTCGCTATGACTCATGCAAGCCTACATGTTCCTTTCCATGGCAATTCCCGCCCCTTGGAATTAGAACAATCACTCCAAGTCTCCTGCACTCAGGACATATGTTTCTATCGCCATCACCCACAACAAGTAATATTTATTCAAGAAGCCTTCCCTGGCGGTCGCTCAGCCAGGTGAATTGAAGCTCCAACACTCTCCGGTTATGTTTCATAATGTACATCATGTCAGGAATGGTTCTTATTACTTGCATCCACCCTCTTCCTCTCCCTCTCAACTCCTTCGCTCATCAGCAGATTATTAAACATGACCTTACCAACTTTTTCAGGTTAAGAATAAGGTTTGATGGTCATAGTTGATTTATGCAATGTTTTACTCTGGCCCCTGGCTTAATTAAAACCTCTCGGCACTTCCTACACCTAACAAACCTTGGCCATGATCTACATGGGCGGTTGATTTCCAAAATGCCAGACCCCACCCAGATCTTGGTGATGGTCTCTTCCGGATTCCCAAACCGCAGTGGAGTTTCCTTCTGCTCAACCTAAACCATCTCGTTACCATTTCGCCCGTTGGGATATAGGTGGTGCCCACAACACCATCGGGGGGGGCCACTCTTGATCAATCATTCCTTTACATCTGGGCTCGTTGGCATAACAATGGCTTTCCTTGTCACTTCTGTTTCCCTCGCTTTTTTCTTTTCTGACCAATGTTGCCCGAGATTATGACCTACAGTACACAATACAGAACTCATCCAAGTGGACTCCTATCATCGTAACCCGGATCACCATTCCACCCAAGTACCCTGGCCCAACATTTATGTTTCATACTATCTCCGTCTCCTCCATCCTCCTACCTTTGATGAAACACTCTCCAGAAACACCTGGTATAATTCCTTTGGTGCTAAAAGATACCATGACTTCTATTAAACTATATAATTATGTCCAGACCTCACATTAAAAAGTCATATTGTTGCCCATGCCTGGACCTTGGATCAACGCATTAATGCAAGCAGAAAGGAGTTGCATCTGATGCTGGCCTTGCCTTTCAGACACAACCGACACCTAATCATCTACTTCAGTATCAGCGAGGCTAGGGCGATGATTTAGTTGCTCTCCAGAAGGTGTGTACTACCTGAGTCATGGTCTAAATACCTCGACCTAATTAAACCAACAGACTAGCGTTGGGACCATGTGGCATCTCAATTCAAAAGGAACCAAACCCCCCCTGTTTTTTCCCAAGAAAAAAGACCACATGTGCACTTCATCACAGTTCCACAAGCATATGCCCAGGATCTTCATCACTACTTGGTCAAACCCAGGTCCCAAAGTCCAGTTAATCTCCTGTACAAATCCAACGAAGCACTTTTTCTTCCCAGAGCCAATTTGACGCAACCTTCGTCTGATGGCTGGCCATTTGTTTGGAATCAGACAAGGAGGACAAAGAGCTGATCACCGAGGATGGGAGCTGGCCGACGTGCTGTTATGGGGAAAAAAAATTCTGGCTCCTTGGGATGGATGGCCTTACTTATCAAGTGCTTCGTTTCCTCCTCCAGAAGGGTTCCCTTGGAAATAATCCTCTTCTACAATTGTATAATCTTTGCTAACCAACATGGATATGTACCTGCTGGCTGGGCTGGACCATTAGTACAATTATTCCTTGATTCCCGAAAGCCTGGAAAACTGATAAATATCGGCCATATCCCCTTCCCTCAACCTCAATGGTTTTAGTAAAGTGTTTTGAGGCGTTATTATTTACTAACCAGGGCTAATGTACCGGTTTGCAAATAAGAAAAACTTTTCTCCCCATTTGTATTGGCTTTCTTCCTCAGAGGAGTACTCATTCCTCGTTTAGCTGAAACTCTACCCCTCCCGATTGTCCTCCGCAGTGGTAGTTGCCTTCCTTTGGACCTCAAAAAGTGCTTTTGAATATATCCAACAACAGGGATATCATTCCTTGATTCGGCTGTCGACTTTGGTTATCAGAGGAAACCTCTGAAGTGGATAAAAAAAATACGGTTTATCTTCAGTAACAGGAAAATCAACGTGTTTTTTTTAAAGGTGCACTGTAGCTCCTATGAAAACTTTTGAGCTTGGCAACCACCTCAGGGGCGGTGTATTGAGCCCATTTCTTTTTGTAAATAATACTTATTGGCCCACGTTGTTACTGTCCTTCTCCTCCCTGCTATCCCTGGAATCACTGTAACCTGCTATGCTGATGATGTCTGCATCCACTCCACTACCCCTCGAGACCTTCAGCGTTTGTCCTTCAAGACTTCTACAGGTCTGTACCTCCAGTGGCCTCATACTCTCCCCAGAAAAAAGCAGAATCTTCTGCCCGGAATCTCCGAGACTGCCAGAGTTCATTATGGGTGGGAATATTATACCTCACTGCCACACAGTACATATCTAGGTGCACCAGTCAGGATCACCCCTGCTATACCTGCACGACAACGAATCCACCCCATGGTGAAAAACCTTCTTGATCGACTGGAGCCTCGCTTTACTCCCATCAAGTGGCTTGCCACCAGGGCCACAGGATATCTATCCCCGTGGCTAAAACCCTCTATATCCTCTTCCTAAGGTCAGTTGTTGACTATTTATCTCCTGCTCTAATTCAATTACCCAGACAGGCGTTACAACCTCTAGAACTGTTCCAAAATAGAGTAATGAGGTTTATCCTAAGGATTGCCCTCCTTCCACTCGGATAGTCAACATGCAGACCGAACTCTGTTACCTCCATTAATAGAGAGAATTTATGCCAATGTAACTTTGTTTTCCTGTTAAATGTCTACATTCTCCACAATTTACTCCAAACTTCTCTGCTGTCCTCAGAGCATCACTTGACGAAGATGCACCAAGACCCTCACTCCGGCCAGGGGGCCATAACCTAGTTAGGGCAGTATGTGAAAATCTTCGACACCTTGATACGGTGTACCTGAGCAAGCAGTCATCCAAGATTTGCCACCATGGCAGGTTCCTATTCCTGCTGTCACTTTCACACCAACCTCTAAAGATGCCCATACCAGTCTACAGAAGCAGCTGGTTTTGGAAACAATATCCAAAGTGTCAAGTTCAGTTCCTGCAGGACACCATCTAGTTGACGGCTCAGTACAGGCAGATGGAAGTGCAGCATGTGCTATGTTCTCCCCCACTTTAGAATCTCCTGAGGTGGTGGCATGGTCGTAGGTTGCCAAACTCATCCAGTTCCACTTATTGCGAACTTCAAGGTATATGGGATGCAGTAACCCTACTTGTTAGAAGAAATGTGAATTGGATTGGTGATCTGTGACTCCAAATCTGCACTCCAGGCACTGACATCTTCTAGGCCCAGCTGTGGCCTGTTGTGCGAGACTATTGTGTCAACTCGTTGCTGCTTACAATGCCTCGCTTGTCTTGTCTTTCATGTGGATGCCCTCCCATATTGGGCTTGCTGGGAATGACATGGTGGACAGTCTTGCTAAAGCTGCCTGCACGCTGGACCTTGATGACAGAAATGTTGAGCCTTCACTTCGCTGTCTTAAACATAGAATATATCAGCCGCTTTTGCCTGTACAGTACAGCGTAGGGATGCAGAGAGGGGCGGGACTAGTGTTTTCCATACAACATCATGATAACTTTCTGCAGAGCCTTCACAAGTACCGGCGACGTGGACTCATGGTGCGTAGGCATAATGTTGTAAGTGCCAGGATAAGGTTGGGATATCGTCCTGTGTGGCAGGTTGGACAGACACTAGATATACCACACTACACCTCATGTAAACTGTGTAACCTTGCTAATGCCAATAACCTTGAACACTACTGCCTTCATTGCCCCACTGTCAGGAATCTGTTACCTCAAGGACAAAATTTACTTCAAACCTGCCAATATTTACTCAAAGATGACCACCTAGACATATTTTGACTCGTCTCCTCACTTTGGTGGCTGCTAAACTGTCTGTTGCAGTTGTTGTGATAATAGAATACGATCTCATATATGTTATTTTGTAACTGATTTACCGATGATTCAATGCTGTAATTTTTTTTTAATTTTTTAATTTTTTTTTTTCTGTTGATTTCTGATGTAATGTATGTAACTGCTAATATGTAACTGCTAATATGTAACTTTGTTTGACGTCTTTGGGCGTAATAAATGATTTAATTAAATAAATAATCTCTCCTTCTCGCTCTTCTCTCTCTCTCCTCTCTCTCTCTCTCTCTCTTTCTCCCTTACTCTCTCTCTCTCTCTCTCTCTCTCTTCTGCTCTCTCTCGTATAGTTGAGCGCTCACGCAATTTAATGTTAACAAAATGCTTACTATTTTTTCTGTACATACTTTAAAAAAAAACCTGTTACATTTACTCTAATCTTCAAAATTTATTGAATTTCCCAACCTGTACCTCTACGAAACATTACTTAGGTGTTTGTCCTTTAGTTTATTGTGAATGATAATTGATACAGTTTACCATAAAGCCGCAAAGAGAAAACGTCTCTTCCTCTGATAAAAAGAAAATGGCATCCCATGAATTAGGGGTAACATTAGTATACGTACTAGGTATGGTACTTACTGTAAATGCGGTAGTGTGGTAAATACAGTACTCATTACGATACTGCACCTATTCTATTACTACATCAATCATTTATTTCTTTTTTAAGAGTAATGATATTTCATCAAACTTTAAATTACAGTAAATTTAATTTCTTTTAAACGTTAACTTAATAACCTTTTGGCTGCATGATTGGGGTCACATTTAGCGTTTAAACTGTACAAATAAGTATTTATTAGCATTTTTAGTGATCGACACTAAACTTACGTTGAATCCTCGCCTTACACGACAGGTTCTGGAACATAACCTCGCTTAAGTTTGAGGTATTACTGTGGCTGTTATGAAGATACTAACACCAAAGTCTAAATGGAGAAGCTGTTCATAATGCAAAAGATTGACTGTGATGTTCAAGTATTGTAGAACTATTAATTACACACCTGAGGCATATTGGCCATTATTGACATGAGACCCCCTTCCTTCCTGCGGGGGTGGAGGCCAAGGCTTAGGAGGAGTGTCCAGTACTTCCAGTCTGAACATCGTGGGAAGATAACTCAGGACTTTTGTTAGCTTGAGATGACTCTACTTCTTGAGGAATAATATCTGCCACCTAAAAAATAAAACAAAAATCTATTCACATTCATATTTTGTAGTGATAAAAGTATCAGACTACAAAATACATCTGGGAATAACGCTGAAAGGGATGCATAATTTCTTCATCTAACATTTATGTTATGCAAAAATTTAAGTCATCTGACAACAATTTTAATGTTTCATGGCATTTTTATTGTATTTTTAATTCCAAATCTGGTTGAAAATGGAGCTGAATTAACTGAACTTAAATTGTGATGGAAGAGAGCATAAATGTAGCCTATAAAATCTTTTTCCCAAAGGAGATCTGTCAATTCAGCACCTGTTGGCCAGTCGCTAAGTCGGGTTGCTTTTGGGATCTATGGCATGTTTTGTAAAGCGATTTTCATTCCCAGAAAATTCATTGGACACCAAATGCTCTCCCAGCAGAGACTCGGTGACTTTCATGTTTATAAACTGCATATGCATCTAAATACACTGGCACCTCAACTTAACAGACATTAACTTAGAGGATTTTATTACTTAACGGACACGTCATCGTGTCCGATTTAAAAAAATAAAAAATAAAAAAATAAAAAAATAAAAACTTATAAGCTCTTGGTTTTGCAAGAAATGACGAGACCGGTAAAAAAAGAAAACAAAAGTTGTAAGCTCTTGTTTTACCATTAATGGCATGGTCGGTAAAATAAATAATAATAATAATAATTTGCTTGTAAGCTCTGGGTTTTGCAAGTAAAGTATGTGATTACTGCTCCGACTCGCTCAGAATAAGCACAGCATTTCAAATCGTAAGAGATCGTGTAGCCTAAATGAATTGACTAATCGTAGCCTAAGTTTTATACAACGACACCCAGGTTACTTCACTCATATTCTAAAAAACCCTTTAAACACTGCATTGCCTGAATTGATTTTGAGATCGGCTTAAGCCAATCTCTAGCTCATTAACCCTCATCTAAAGGACACCACAAGAAATTCTCCTTTCACTGATATGCATATCTGCATATCTTCTAAAGGAATTTCCCTAAGCGAACCTTTAGATGAAAGGAATAACTAAGTGTATTTGGAGACCCTGATGACTCCCATGATCCATACGGGGCTAAGTCCACCTTGGCTGGTTTTGTTTAACTACGGGTCCCTTGTCGCGCATTTCCTAACGCGAAAGGTCGGCTAGTTACTGAACTTCCATAAATAATGATGACCGATCATTTTCACTCAAGTACTATTAACATGTATATTTACAATTAAATACATGAAACAACCAAACACAATGCTTCTCACAACTAATTACAAACACAACAAAAGATAATATCTTTCTACCACATAGCACGCATTTCCTTTCCACTTTACGTAAATAAGTACATCAGGCCTTGCGGTAAGTACAATCTCTCTTGTCGAAGTTTCAACGATTATCTTTTCTTGTGTGTGAAAGTTCTAACTAGAGTGCAAGTATAGTTACATAATGGTAATTAACACATACTGCAAGTCATGTTAATGGAAATCTTATTAAAACAGTTTGTCTACGAATTTTGTTAAGTGATTTTATTTCACTGTCTGAGAATGCCACTCTGAAAATTCTAACAGTATCCATTTTTTTTTAAAAAGCATATAGTACAATTATATCAAAACATGATAATTTTGATAAAATTGTTGATTTTACTCTATCCGATTATTGTATATAAATATCACACATTATTATCATATATAAAAATATATACAGTGCGATCATGTGCCATTTGCAGTCTGATAATATTTTCTCAAAAACTTTCAACTGACTAGGTTTTACCGACGTCATTACTGGTAGTTGCTAAATGAAACATAAGTAGGAAAAACATGCTGTTCACTAGAGGCTGACTTGCTCTAGGGTACAGTATTGTGTTGGCTATTTATCAGCCTTTGTACCTAACAGATTGTAGCACTTACCGGGAGGAACGACCCCCAAAATGCCGTTAAGTTGAGTTGTCGATTTACTTTATTCTTCAAAGAGCCTTACTGACATTGAGGCAAAAATCACTAAAGAAAAAAAAATAAATAAAAGGAAGTTTCTGTTCTAAAGTTTTACCCTGTTGTTCTGAATAGCAGCCCGTGGACACAAATAAGCCACAACATCCATCTCCAGCTGATAAAAGACTGTTGTAAGTTCAACTGTTGTACATTCTTGTTCTCCGTCACACTTGTGAGGGGACAAGCATGAGGAACCTAACATGTCACGGACGAGTGTCATGACAGGGACACTCTCCTTTCCATCCAGTCCTTGATGCTTCTCTACTTCCTGCACTTCCATCTGGAACAAGAGGAAAAAAATCATAAGAAGGCATAACCCTCTAAAAAAAGAAAAAAAAAAACATAGTTTATGATAACATAATTATTAGGATGCATACATACTGTTAAAGTTAGCATATATCTTTGTGCCATCAGGTGCGGTTGGGATTCAAAGTAAAACAAAATAACAATTGTCTAACCAGCTAAAACTGTCTCTGTAATCGCCTGCTTCCCTCCAGGTGGCATTGCAGTGTTTACGTTCTTATCGGAATTCTTCATGGCCATCCACCAAGATGTGGGGAGGCTGGTGGGTTTCCACTTTAACACTAGATATTATCCAAATAACTGAGTTTATCACATAAATTTCAATTATTTGGAATTAATCTTACCCACTGTTAAAATTAGCTGACTATCACACTTAATGGGGATGGTGGGTTACTGCAGGCCTGGCTAAAAAACAAATTGTTCAGCCAGGCAAACTGAAAGTTTGGATGAGGAGAAAAAAAAATATTCTCAACATTCCTGGCTGTTGTGTGATCCTAACATAGTAGGCACTGTCCCCAGACATTGGAACCACAACAGGGTGCAAGGCCCTCTTAGTAAGACTTGTCAGAGGATACTTACAAGGAAAAAGGACTCTGTGACTGAGTCGAAAGCCATAACCGACAATCCAAAACTAAAGACAACAACCACACCCATATATATATATATATATATATCTATATATAATATATATATATATATATATATATATATATATATATATATATATATATATATATATATATATATATATATATATATATATATATATATATATATATATATATATATATATAGATATATATATATATATATATATATATTATATATATATAATATATATTATATAATATATATATATATATATATATATCTATATATATATATATATATATATATATATATTATATATATATATATATATATAGTATGTATATATATATATATGTATATATGATTATATATATATATATAATATATATATATATATATATATATATATATATATATATATATATATATATATATATATATATCATATAATAGTATATATAATATATACATATGTGTGTGTGTGTGTGCGTTCATATACACCAATGTAGAAAGCTGAAGGATTAAAACCATTCACAGTACTGCCATGGCTTATTCCCAGATTTCCTTATGCTCTAAGATTATAAATAAAAGCAACAGTCTGAGGAAGATATAAGAACTAAAGATTTACACTGGGGATCAAAATCTGGTAATGGAATAGGGTGGTGGCAGTTGTGTATGGAAATGAAAGATTTATGAGGCAAAATTACCGGAGTCGCTTCCACATACACTGCAGAGTTGTCAGCTATAGTTAAAATTTAGAAAATATTTATAACTCAAACAAGAATTTTTTATTTACAGTGACTCGAGCAGTGCATTAAATAGCTGTATACAATTCATCCTCTTGCACAAAAAGCCCAGGAGTGGCTCTTTTGGATTTCATGTTACAAGAAATCAGTATGTTTCTACTGGATCCCAGCTCATGTCGGGAATTCACGGAAAATGAGGAGGCAGATAGGTATGGTAAGGAAGAGGCTATGAGTAATTTGTAATCAGGTAACCAAAGTGCCACATGTTGATACGAAAAGACCCATTAGGTCGTACATCTAGAGGAAGAGGCAAGAGAGATGGTCTTCTTCTCTCTTAGCCAGCAGAAATTGTTTTGGGGCGGCTTCGCATTGGTCATACTCAGATAACCCATAAGGCTATTTTAGAAGGTTGCAGTGCGCCAATGTGTGTTCGGTGTGATGCTACCTTATCAATGGAGCACATCCTGGTACACTGTGTAAATGATAGAGAACAGAGGCAGAGATTCCATTCTTGATTGGGAAAATCTTTTCCGGATAGTTCTAGACCACAGAACAGATACTCCTGCACCAGTGAGATTCTTAAAATGTATTGAGATTTTTATGAAATTTAGTGACATGATAAATCTTAACTTAATTCTTTTTATAGGCATCATGTTAAGTTACTAATATTATTTTTTATTTAATGCTTTTAATTAAGGTATAAATGGTGTTAAATGAGTGTATTCATGTCAACTAGTTTTTACATTGTTATAATTTCAAACTATATATGATTCTTTAATTATGATGTAAATGGCTTTGAATGAGAGTTTTGAATGAGAGTTTGAACGAGTATATCACTAAATGGTCTTAGTTTTAATTGTTATGTAATCATTAGATCATTTTAATTGCAGTTTTAGTTAATCAATTGTATTCAAGACATTAACTGATTCACCAATTCATTCATTTAATCCATTTCATTTAATCACATAGCACCGCAGCGCTGAGTGACCTTTACAGGTCCCAGCACTAGCCCTAGATTCCATAATTCATCCATTCATCCATATACACCAATGTGTACCTTCATGATTCCAAAATTCAATATCGTAATTTTCCTAACTACTAACAATAGGGTAAAAAGCAAGGTTGCTACCATATTTGGTCAGGAGACAGCATCCCCGCTGCAACGATTCAACTAAGGGCTTTACACCTCATATTAAATTCAAACGTTTTGTTAATAATGTGAAAGAAAAACAGTTATATCTCCCTGAGCTGCATAGCAACCTTTTCTAGCAAACGTTTTTAAAGGAGTTATAAAGATGTGCTTAAAGTACAGAAGTCATGAAGATTATTTTAAAAAATAGTAAAAGCTCAGGAATCAACTCTGTGCAGTGAGTTAAACATTCTTGGACACAGGAATCTTTGGCCTCATAAACACCACGTATAAATTCTTAACTCCTCATCTTAAAGGTTTATATCAAAGGGCTTTCACTTCTATATCTTTTCTCTAAGCAATGAAAGAAAAGACAGAGGTTGCCACCAGAACAAAGTCTTTATACAAGAAAGGGTTTGAAAGTTCTTCAATGATGCCTTAACAAAAGGTTCAAACTGACGTTAAAAATCTGAAGGACTACGTCTAAATTCCATCCAGACCAGCTGGTCTGGATTCAATAATGAAACAACTTTTTTACATATATAATTTTTTAGACCACTGTTAAACTTCCAGACTTTTTATACGTGCGCCTGTTAGGAAAGTTTATCATATCTTTGGCGAAGTAATTGTATCTGTTGCCGAAAGATTGCATTAAATATGCTTGTTTGTCATATGACATCTTTTGCATTAATTCTGTTATGTTATCTGGTTTATGCTCTTGAATTTCTGGAAGTAGTTGGTCCCACATTTTTTTGTAGATTGTGACGTTGCTATCTTCTTTCGTTTACTAGTTGCTTCTCCATATCCGAGGCATTGAGAGGATATGTACCTCTTTTAAACTCTCCTTTTTTCGTTATTGTATTGGATGCATTTGTCCGCTGAATCCGTAACATCAACACTGTCTTCAACAAGTTAAGGCAGTCGATTAGTTTTTGTTTGAATCCATGACCAACTGTATGGATTGTTTTAAGACCTTGACGGCCGAGATAGTGAAGGAAATGTTCCCTATTGTGTATTTTGGTTGCTGTGGTATTTGCCTCTGTAGGTTTTGTGTAGGATGGTCTGGAAGATCTTTGATGATTCGTGCTCTTGTTCGCTGGCAGTTTCCTGGCCAGGATTCGTAGACGACGTGGATGTGCCCGGTTGGGGCTGGTTGTTCCGTGGATGTGGCCGTAGCCGTAGTCTGGTCGTTTTGTTTTTGTCGTTTTTTTGGAACGAATCCTTTTTTGAGGAAGTCGAGGATGTCTGTTGTGTAGTGGACGATGAAACTGTACCAGTGTTTCTCTCCGCTTCCTGAATTTCCTCCTCTGATAGATGTTCCCATTCCGGTGTCCCCTCCGCTGGATTCCGTTGACGTTCTTCTTCTTTTTCCATCTGGGATTCCATCATTTGTTCCAGGTTCGATTTCTCTTCTCTAGTAGGTCTTTGTTTTGCAGGTGACGGAGAAGAATGATTCTGTGAGATGTACTGAACTTCTTCGTCTGTATCGGATGCTGTAGTAGTTTCATTTGGTGTGTTTCCGTCATTATTTCCCTCCTTTTTCGTGCAATGGGTCTATAAAAGTCCCTTCATGAGTTCTTCCGCCGATATGTGTTCTTTTGGGCGATAGTGAAATTGTTGCATGTCTGGGCGCTGGATTTGTAGATGTGTTAGGATACATGGTTTGTTTGTGTGCGTTTCTTTCAGATCTTCCATTATTTTGGTTATCCATGATATTAATTTCTGTTTCGTTGTTCTCCTTGATAAGTTCGTTTATCATGAGTATCGTTGATTCCATGTCCTTTTTGTGCATTATCCGCAATTCTGGGTTCAATGTCTGCAATGGGTCTCTCGTGTTCTGATCTGCTATCTCCAATGAGGTGTGTTAGGTGGCGTCCCAACTTTGTTTGTTTAGGCTTGACGTCCATTTCGGTCCTTGGAAGATGAGAATGTATCTTCTCGGGAATATTGTCCTGTTTGGGTCGTTGCCGATCCTTCGTTAACGTTCACTCCGTTCCATGGTATTACACTCATTACTCGAAAGTTTTTCAAAGTTTTCGAGCTCACTGATTATGTCTTGCCACACTGAGGTCTGTGGAGCAACTGGGAGTGTTTCCCAGTCTTCAGGTGTAGGTATATCTTGCCACTCTTGTATATAGAAAACGTTTTCTGTGTTGTCTGATACGTTTTTCTATGTCGTCTTCAGTAATATCCCAGTCTTCTTCACTCAGCGACATCTCGAACCGTACTGATTGTGTGGCGTGATGCACCGGAGAGAAAGTTGTTGTTGGAGGGAAGGAGTGGAGGTGAGTTGTTTTGACTTCGCGCCATGGATGGGAAGTGATAAGAATGTCTCCTTCCTTCCGACTCTCCAAGAGCGTGTGGCACACGCAACCTGCCAGGTTGTCTTCCGACGTGAATAAATTATAGGATTTTTTCTCTATGTCGGATGGTAGGAATGGATGTTCGTATTATTTATATTTTCTTCGGAATACAGACTAAGACAAATACATATTAGGAATTTAAAACATTAAAGGAATACAGACTATAACAAACAACTTTCCGGATTTTATTACTTGAGCAGATTTGGGCCCTTTGTCTCTACCGATTACAATTACATCGGAAGGAAGGAATGGAAGAAACAAACAAGCACTTGGAGAGTCGGAAGGAAGGGAGACATTCCTTATCACTTCCATCCATGGCGCGAAGTCAAAACAACTCACCTCCACTCCTTCCCTCCAACAACAACTTTCTCTCCGGTGCATCACGCCACACAATCAGTACGGTTCGAGATGTCGCTGAGTGAAGAAGACTGGGATATTACTGAAGACGACATAGAAAACGTATCAGACAACACAGAAAACGTTTTCTATATACAAGAGTGGCAAGATATACCTACACCTGAAGACTGGGAAACACTCCCAGTTGCTCCACAGACCTCAGTGTGGCAAGACATAATCAGTGAGCTCGAAAACTTTGAAAAACTTTCGAGTAATGAGTGTAATACCATGGAACGGAGTGAACTTAACGAAGGATCAGTGGCCAAGGATCGGCAACGACCCAAACAGGACAATATTCCCGAGAAGATACATTCTCATCTTCCAAGGACCGAAATGGATGTCAAGCCTAAACAAACAAAGTTGGGAACGCCACCTAACACACCTCATGGAAAAGATAGCAGATCAGAACACGAGAGACCCATTGCAGACATTGAACCCAGAATTGCGGATAATGCACAAAAAGGACATGGAATCAACGATACTCATGATAACGAACTTATCAGGGAGAACAACGAAACAGAAATTAATATCATGGATAACCAAAATAATGGAAGATCTGAAAGAAACACACACAAAACAAACCATGTATCCTAACACATCTACAAATCCATCGCCCAGACGCGCAACAATTTCCCTATCGCCCAAAAGAACACATATCGGCGGAAGAACTCATGAAGGGACTTTTATTAGACCCATTGCACGAAAGGAGGGAAATAATGACGGAAACACACCAAATGAAACTACTACAGCATCCGATACAGACGAAGAAGTTCAGTACATCTCACAGAATCATTCTTCTCCCCCGTCACCTGCAAAACAAAGACCTACTAAGAGAAGAGAAAAAATCGAACCTGGAACAAATGATGGAATCCCAGATGGAAAAAGAAGAAGAACGTCAACGGAATCCAGCGGAGGGGGGAGGGGACACCGGAATGGGAACATCTATCAGAGGAGGAAATTCAGGAAGCGGAGAGAAACACTGGTACAGTTTTCATCGTCCACTACACAACAGACATCCTCGACTTCCTCAAAAAAGGATTCGCCAAAAAAACGACAAAAACAAAACGACCAGACTACGGCTACGCCATCCACGGAACAACAGCCCCAACCGGGCACATCCACGTCGTCTACGAATCCTGGCCAGGAAACTGCCAGCGAACAAGAGCACAAATCATCAAAGATCTTCCAGACCATCCTACAAAACCTACAGAGGCAAATACCACAGCAACCAAAATACACAATAGGGAACATTTCCTTCACTATCTCGGCCGTCAAGGTCTTAAAACAATCCATACAGTTGGTCATGGATTCAAACAACTAATCGACTGCCTTAACTTGTTGAAAGACAGTGTTGATGTTACGGATTCAGTGGACAAATGCATCCAATACATTAACGAAAAAAGGAGAGTTAAAAGAGGTACATATCCTCTCAATGCCTCGGATATGGAAGAACTAGTAAACGAAGAAGATAGCAACGTCGCAATCTACAAAAAAAAATGTGGGACCAACTACTTCCAGAAATTCAAGAGCATAAACCAGATACATAACAGAATTAATGCAAAAGATGTCATATGACAAACAAGCATATTTAATGCAATCTTTCGGCAACAGATACAATTACTTCGCCAAAGATATGATAAACTTACACAACAACAGGCGCACAAACTGGATGAGGGAACAAGATTACTGGGAATTAATTCGTGATTACACGAATAACCAACCTGCGACAGAAATGGGAAAACAAAATCTCCTCAACTCTTGGCTCAGAAAACTATTCAAGCCAACAACATTGACCCAGTCGATTTCTTCGCGAAATTTACTATAATAGCCAACAAACGCTTGAAAAAAGTAAACTCCTTCATCCTACGAGGCGAGGTTAACACAGGAAAATCACTACTCTTAACATTACTCACAGACATTTTAAATCCAGCTATTCTCATGAGGCAAGGAGACGTATCACAATTCTACTTGCAAAACCTAATCAGTGCAAACATCAGTCATATTTGAAGAACCTTACATAAACAGTGTCAACATCAAAACAATGAAACTTTTAATGGGAGGAGAAAAACTAGGTACGGATGTGAAAAATAGCACAACACACAAAATTCAAAGGATTCCCTGCTTCTTCACTACAAACACAATCTTGGAGCAGACTGTGAACACATCCATACTCAAGCCTTGGCAGTCAGAAGTTAACGAATTTCAATTACACAGAACAATCGCCAGCACAAAAACCCAAGGACAAATACCGGCAGCACCGTACACTCTAGAACCCAAACACTTATACGGATACATGCTCGACATGGAGGACGCTATAAAGGCACGCGCGAATCAAATAGTCCTCAGTCACAGAGAAGATGGCATCGGGACAGCAAGCACCTCGCTCCAAGAAACGTAGATTAGACGAAAATGACGAACCAGAATGGGGGTCTCCAAAATGTTTTAGGTGAACTAGTGCAAAATGTAGTATCAACTTCCACAGGTTCCGAAACAGGAGGTGCCATTGCTAAAACACATAGCCAGGCAACTCTTCCCAAAGGAGCCAAGACACCGTCAATGCTCCTACAGACACCATGGAAGCGGACAACGACAACGAGGACACAACGGGTGGAGGTGATGGAGGGATATCGAGGAAAAAGACAGCGTGGAATGTCCCCACCATATACCTATTTCATACATTCAACTTCACAGTGGACGGTTTCTCGAAGAACATAACTCTCACCTTATCAAGAAACAAAACGCAATTAATTGTGCCCAACATCTTACATACATATTGGGATTTGGACGTCATGAATCAAAACACCCTCACATGGAACCACATCCGTGACAATTCTAAATATCTCTACAAAATAAACCATACACAACTAGGACTAGAACTCTTGGCCATTACCAGAGAAAAGGTAGTAACGTCCGCAGCTACTAGGCAAATCAGTAGAGACTTAGTTAATACACATCTAATGATCGGGTAATACATACCTAAAACCAAATTAACATACAAATTTGTCAGGAAAGCCGAAGATGGTGGTCTCAAACTACCGGACCAACTTACAATCCCACTATCAATGCAACACGAAATTGAGCAAGAAAGTTTAATGTATTCCTCTGCAGTCAACATAGGAGACAAATACTATTGGAACCTGTCCAACGACCTACCAAATGCTTGGCTCGCCACAAAAATCAAGAGTGAACTCTTCAACAAAACAAACAACAAATTGGGGAAGGCTACCTAACTCCTCAATGGACTTACAACACCACGGGCTCCAACCTCATCTCCACACTCAACACTGGACCAGATGCTCACAGAAACAAACGCTAGGTACTACTACCACAACAGGACAAGTAACTCAAAAGTTCAACTCTACGGTCTCTATGCACCAGACATCCCGGGGGACGAAGGAACACCAATTAAATTCAACTACACCTTCCGGTGGTTTACTAAAATGAACGTCACTGCCTTAGAAGACGACGCCCGCAATCATCGCAGGGGGTGCTGTAAAATCGGGCAAGATGAACACCTCCCTCCCTACCATGGTTTTGTCACCCGACAAACCTCTGCTTCTCTAATCACTACAGGTCACGGCCCTTTCGTAGGGTCAGGTTTCGAAATGTAAACCAAACACATATATATTATATCATACTAATAAACCCTGGCATTACCACCAGTTGTATTGGTAATAATTATGTATTCAACATATATTCACTTTACTAACACCTGGGTAATAAAAAGAACTGGTATTAATGCATATCATTCCACTTCCTTCCATCCATCGATGCAACTGAGCTGTATCTCCTTCCATTCCTTCCCTCCATCACTATCATATAAATATCCATCCCAACTCTAATGCAATCAGTCATGGCTGCGCATGAACAAAGGGAACATCTCCTCTTATCGGGGGAAACGCACTTAGCAACGCGTCACTATATACAGTACGCTATACATGACTATATAAAACTACAAAGCTACAAAGATCAAACTGCTCTAAAATTATCAGATGATCTTTGGGACGCTAAGTCGATACATGAGGCTTGGTCGCTATGGCCATCTTACGATAAGGCAGCCTTCATCACAGAAATAGCTGTACGTGACTTTCACCGCAACATATGGCGTTTCACTTTGGTCGCCATCAGTCACAACACATGGCGGGGCATGACACTTACCTCCAACAATGCCAAGCTAGGGGGTAGGGGGGCAATTAAGAAAAAAAAAAAAAAAGAATCCAACAATTAATCTAATCGTAGTCTGTATTCCGGGCAGTGGTTGCCCAATACAGTCTCCGGTTAAAAAAAAAAAAAAAAAGATATCCTATAATTATTCACGTCGGAAGGATTTTTTTCTCTATGTCGGATGGTAGGAATGGATGTTCGTATTATTTATATTTTCTTCGGAATACAGACTAAGACAAATACATATTAGGAATTTAAAACATTAAAGGAATACAGACTATAACAAACAACTTTCCGGATTTTATTACTTGAGCAGATTTGGGCCCTTTGTCTCTACCGATTACAATTACATCGGAAGGAAGGAATGGAAGAAACAAACAAGCACTTGGAGAGTCGGAAGGAAGGAGACATTCTTATCACTTCCATCCATGGCGCGAAGTCAAAACAACTCACCTCCACTCCTTCCCTCCAACAACAACTTTCTCTCCGTGCATCACGCCACACAATCAGTACGGTTCGAGATGTCGCTGAGTGAAGAAGACTGGGATATTACTGAAGACGACATAGAAAACATATCAGACAACACAGAAAACGTTTTCTATATACAAGAGTGGCAAGATATACCTACACCCGAAGACTGGGAAAACACTCCCAGTTGCTCCACAGACCTCAGTGTGGCAAGACATAATCAGTGAGCTCGAAAACTTTGAAAAACTTTCGAGTAATGAGTGTAATACCATGGAACGGAGTGAACTTAACGAAGGATCAGTGGCCAAGGATTGGCAACGACCCAAACAGGACAATATTCCCGAGAAGATACATTCTCATCTTCCAAGGACCGAAATGGACGTCAAGCCTAAACAAACAAAGTTGGGAACGCCACCTAACACACCTCATGGAGATAGCAGATCAGAACACGAGAGACCCATTGCAGACATTGAACCCAGAATTGCGGATAATGCACAAAAAGGACATGGAATCAACGATACTCATGATAACGAACTTATCAGGGAGAACAACGAAACAGAAATTAATATCATGGATAACCAAAATAATGGAAGATCTGAAAGAAACACACACAAACAAACCATGTATCCTAACACATCTACAAATCCATCGCCCAGACGCGCAACAATTTCACTATCGCCCAAAAGAACACATATCGGCGGAAGAACTCATGAAGGGACTTTTATTAGACCCATTGCACGAAAGGAGGGAAATAATGACGGAAACACACCAAATGAAACTACTACAAGCATCAGATACAGACGAAGAAGTTCAGTACATCTCACAGAATCATTCTTCTCCCCCGTCACCACCTGCAAAACAAAGACCTACTAAGAGAAGAGAAATCGAACCTGGAACAAATGATGGAATCCCAGATGGAAAAAGAAGAAGAACGTCAACGGAATCCAGCGGAGGGGACACCGGAATGGGAACATCTATCAGAGGAGGAAATTCAGGAAGCGGAGAGAAACACTGGTACAGTTTCATCGTCCACTACACAACAGACATCCTCGACTTCCTCAAAAAAGGATTCGCCAAAAAACGACAAAACACAAAACGACCAGACTACGGCTACGCCATCCACGGAACAACAGCCCCAACCGGGCACATCCACGTCGTCTACGAATCCTGGCCAGGAAACTGCCAGCGAACAAGAGCACGAATCATCAAAGATCTTCCAGACCATCCTACAAAACCTACAGAGGCAAATACCACAGCAACCAAAATACACAATAGAGAACATTTCCTTCACTATCTCGGCCGTCAAGGTCTTAAAACAATCCATACAGTTGGTCATGGATTCAAACAACTAATCGACTGCCTTAACTTGTTGAAAGACAGTGTTGATGTTACGGATTCAGTGGACAAATGCATCCAATACATTAACGAAAAAAGGAGAGTTAAAAGAGGTACATATCCTCTCAATGCCTCGGATATGGAAGAACTAGTAAACGAAGAAGATAGCAACGTCACAATCTACAAAAAAATGTGGGACCAACTACTTCCAGAAATTCAAGAGCATAAACCAGATAACATAACAGAATTAATGCAAAAGATGCCATATGACAAACAAGCATATTTAATGCAATCTTTCGGCAACAGATACAATTACTTCGCCAAAGATATGATAAACTTACACAACAACAGGCGCACAAATCGGATGAGGGAACAAGAGTTACTGGGAAGTTAATTCGTGATTCAACACGAATAACCAACCTGCGACAGAAATGGGAAAACAAAATCTCCTCAACTCTTGGCTCAGAAAACTATTCAAAGCCAACAACATTGACCAAGTCGATTTCTTCGCGAAATTTACTATAATAGCCAACAAACGCTTGAAAAAAAGTAAACTCCTTCATCCTACGAGGCGAGGTTAACACAGGAAAATCACTACTCTTAACATTACTCACAGACATTTTAAATCCAGCTATTCTCATGAGGCAAGGAGACGCATCACAATTCTACTTGCAAAACCTAATCAGTGCAACATCAGTCATATTTGAAGAACCTTACATAAACAGTGTCAACATCAACACAATGAAACTTTTAATGGGAGAGAAAACTAGGTACGGATGTGAAAAATAGCACAACACACAAAATTCAAAGGATTCCCTGCTTCTTCACTACAAACACAATTCTTGGAGCAGACTGTGAACACATCCATACACAAGCCTTGGCAGTCAGAAGTTACGAATTTCAATTACACAGAACAATCGCCAGCACAAAAACCCAAGGACAAATACCGGCAGCACCGTACACTCTAGAACCCAAACACTTATACGGATACATGCTCGACATGGAGGACGCTATAAAGGCACGCTGTGAATCAAATAGTCCTCAGTCACAGAGAAGATGGCATCGGGACAGCAAGCACCTCGCTCCAAGAAAAAGTAGATTAGACGAAAATGACGAACCAGAAGGGGGTCTCCAAAATGTTTAGGTGAACTAGTGCAAAATGTAGTTTCAACTTCCACAGGCTCCGAAACAGGAGGTGCCATTGCTAAACACATAGCCAGGCAACTCTTCCCAAGGAGCCAAGACACCGTCGATGCTCCTACAGACACCATGGAAGCGGACAACGACAACGAGGACACAACGGGTGGAGGTGATGGAGGGATATCGAGGAAAAAGACAGCGTGGAATGTTCCCCACCATATACCTATCTTCCATACATTCAACTTCACAGTGGACGGTTTCTCGAAGAACATAACTCTCACCTTATCAGGAAACAAAACGCGATTAATTGTGCCCAACATCTTACATACATATTGGGATTCGGACGTCATGAATCACCCTCACATGGAACCACATCCGTGACAATTCTAAATATCTCTACAAAATAAACCATACACAACTAGGACTAGAACTCTTGGCCATTACCAGAGAAAAGGTAGAACGTCCGCAGCACTAGGCAAATCAGTAGAGTACGTAGTAAATACACATCTAATGATCGGGCAATACATACCTAAAACCAAATTAACATACAAATTTGTCAGGAAAGCCGAAGATGGTGGTCTCAAACTACCGGACCAACTTACAATCCCACTATCAATGCAACACGAAATTGAGCAAGAAAGTTTAATGTATTCCTCTGCAGTCAACATAGGAGACAAATACTATTGGAACCTGTCCAACGACCTACCAAATGCTTGGCTCGCCACAAAAATGAAACTACTACAGCATCCGATACAGACGAAGAAGTTCAGTACATCTCACAGAATCATTCTTCTCCCCCGTCACCTGCAAAACAAAGACCATACTAAGAGAAGAGAAATCGAACCTGGAACAAATGATGGAATCCCAGATGGAAAAAGAAGAAAAACGTCAACGGAATCCAGCGGAGGGGACACCGGAATGGGAACATCTATCAGAGGAGGAAATTCAGGAAGCGGTTCTTTAGAGAAACACTGGTACAGTTTCATCGTCCACTACACAAACAGACATCCTCGACTTCCTCAAAAAAGGATTCGCCAAAAAAACGACATTTTGTTTGTTTGTGTGCGTTTCTTTCAGATCTTCCATTATTTTGGTTATCCATGATATTAATTTCTGTTTCGTTGTTCTCCCTGATAAGTTCGTTATCATGAGTATCGTTGATTCCATGTCCTTTTTGTGCATTATCCGCAATTCTCGGTTCAATGTCTGCAATGGGTCTCTCGTGTTCTGATCTGCTATCTCCATGAGGTGTGTTAGGTGGCGTTCCCAACTTTGTTTGTTTAGGCTTGACGTCCATTTCGGTCCTTGGAAGATGAGAATGTATCTTCTCGGGAATATTGTCCTGTTTGGGTCGTTGCCGATCCTTGGCCACTGATCCTTCGTTAAGTTCACTCCGTTCCATGGTGTTACACTCATTACTCGAAAGTTTTTCAAAGTTTTCGAACTCACTGATTATGTCTGCCACACTGAGGTCTGTGGAGCAACTGGGAGTGTTTCCCAGTCTTCGGGTGTAGGTATATCTTGCCACTCTTGTATATAGAAAACGTTTTCTGTGTTGTCTGATACGTTTTCTATGTCGTCTTCAGTAATATCCCAGTCTTCTTCACTCAGCGACATCTCGAACCGTACTGATTGTGTGGCGTGATGCACCGGAGAGAAAGTTGTTGTTGGAGGGGAGGAGTGGAGGTGAGTTGTTTTGACTTCGCCCCATGGATGGAAGTGATAAGAATGTCTCCTTCCTTCCGACTCTCCAAGTGCTTGTTTTTTGTTTCTTCCATTCCTTCCTTCCGATGTAATTGTAATCGGTAGAGACAAAGGGCCAAATCTGCTCAAGTAATAAAATCCGGAAAGTTGTTTGTTATAGTCTGTATTCCTTTAATGTTTTAAATTCCTAATATATATTTGTCTTAGTCTGTATTCCGAAGAAAATATAAATAATACGAACATCCATTCCTACCATCCGACATAGAGAAAAAATCCTATAATTTATTCACTCGGAAGAGCGGTGGCACACGCAACCTGCCAGGTTGTCTTCCGACGTGAATAAATCATTGGAATTTTTCTCTATGTCGGATGGTAGGAATGGATGTTCGTATTATTTATATTTTCTTCGGAATACAGACTAAGACAAATAATTTTTCAATGAGGTTCAGCGACAATCTTGTTCGCAGCTGTTAATGAGAAACAAATGATCACAAAACTGTGTATGATTTCTAATCCTTCTGGTATCCTATCTGGACATCAAAGTTTTCTATGGGTGAAAACAAAAAGAACCAAGAAAATGCTGGCATCACAGTAGGGCGACGAAAGTTAAATAATTATTTCCACTGAAAGTAGTTAGATCATATGAAGATTTTGTATAATTTTTCATTCGCAGAGATTAAATACTGTATTAATTAAACTCATATCATCTTCGTAATAACTTGCACCATGGGGAATGATAAATGAAGGTATATTTTCTCGAGGAAGAAAAGCCTTCACTGTAGAAACCAGCTTTCTATTTATCAGAGTTTTAAAGACATTATAAAAACGTAAGCAAATTTTTTTAAGTTTTCTAAAAACATCTCAGAGATGACAACAGAAAATACAATGAAACTCTGAAGGTTTGTAATGCAACGGTACTGAAGTTAAATCTATTGTAAAGAAAAATATGTTGGGCTGTTTTTAGTATAAATTACACAAAATTTTGGTTTTATAAAGGGCTTCATGGCATTAGCTGGACCCTTAAACTAACTTATATTATTATCAGAAATATTAAACTGTATTTATTTTGTTATTTTCTTTCTACATTCAGCATGTAAAACCTTATATCACACAATAGATTCAGCCTTCCTGTGAAATCAAATTTTATCATTTCAATAATAAACACAAGAATATTAAAATCTTCTTTCTATAAACTAAGACATACCAGCCTAAATAAATAGTAGTCTGACCGAAGAAAAATTAACATTTCCTTTTACTGAACGTGTTTGGCATTCATCAAGAACTATTTGGTCCTTCATTTGTATAAAAAAAAATACTTGCTAGAAGCTTAAATTAGGATACACAGTACGTTACCTGTTTGAATAACACATCCAACATCAGCACAAAGCATGTCAAAATAAGTTCTGGGTCAGAATAGTGATCCTCTGGATGATCTGATGGTGGCCTTTCATCATCGGAAAGAGCCGAACTGCTATGAGAATCGTCCTCAACTACAGGTTCTGTAACAAGAAAGACAAAACTGACTCACAGAAGGTACCATACTTACACTTTTATGGTTGAAATCTGTTATGTATATTGATCCTTGAAGCTAACATTTAAGAACGCAGTAAACTATACTGAAGACGAATACAACAATATGAAACATGAAATGGTGCCTCTAACTCTCCCTCTCTCGTTTTTTAGATAAGAGCTAATTGGAATACAAGTTGTCGTTGATGAACGTCAACGTTATCCTTGAAAGGGTCTCGTCCTGTGCACTTTCCGCCTAAGCTCCCATCATGTCTCAGTTTTCATCTATCACCTTTTTCTGTCATTTCCTTAAGGTGTTATGTTACACCTTCATACATAAAATATTGCATTTGTGATATGATCATCCCGCCACACATTCTAGGTCTAGACGCTTTTCAAAATCAATATTTTCCTTGACAGTGCCCAAAGTTTCTGCTGTATACAGTAGTACAGGCACCCACTGTAAGACTGCTATCTCTAATTAGGAGACCTTTTCTACCAGTGGTCTGTCTGTCTCTTCTCATTCCACCAATGGTGCAGCTACTCTGTAACTGATCCCTTGTATCCTGCTTGGCAGTCCAATGTGACCCAAAGGTATCAGAAATGCTCTACCTCTTCTAAGACCTCCCCATTCATTACAAGAGGGTAGGGTAGGGGTCTCAATTGCCCTCAATTCCCCTTTTGCTTTTGTAATACATTTAATTAAAAAATACTTTGGCTCACAGTATATTTTGTAATACTGAGCACTTCTCCTGACACCATCTGTTACATTTCATCCCAGTAAGAGTTCACCCCCACCCCCACCTCCACCTTCACCTTTCCCACAACAACTGCATTACCACTTTTCCGATTGGAATTTCTTTGTTTCCTTTCTAGTCACATGAAGCTTGCTTTACTGCTGTTGATTCTGAGTAGTTCAATTTCATTCTTCCAACCATCTCTTTCCCCAGTACTGCTGTTTTAACAAAAGGTCATCAACATAAAGTAGTTCTCAGAGGCAGCCTTTTTTACATTCTTCTGCAGCTTCTTCAATTACCATGATAAACAGCAAAGTACTCAGTGCTGATCCTTGACAGACACAAAAAATTTACTTCATATTCTTCTAAAATGCCTATCACTGCCTTCACTCTAGATTTAGTGTCATGGTAGAGTAAAGTTTACCAGTTTAATGAACGTATATTTCTGGTACCCTCTACCTCTATAATGACCATATAATTATTTGTATTGGTATCCCCTGAAAGGCCTTTTCAAGATTCACCATTAGATGGTATTGACTCTTCCTCTTCGTGAAGTTCTTTTCATGTAGTTGCCTAATAATAGAGACCTGTTGCTGATTTCTCTGGCATGAAGCCATATAGACAATTATTGATATTAACCATTTTTCTCTGCCTTTCTTCCATCACCCGTTTCAAATATATTCATAACGTACCCAAAGAACTGTAGTCTTATTAATTCTCAATTTTCACATTGCTGTGCATCCTCATTTTCGGAATATACCATTACTGTGAGGCTCTTCTTCCCAATCTTCTAGTCCTGTCTCTTCCTCTATCAGGTTTTCATACATTCTAATAAGGTCATGCGTGACTGCTTTTAAAAGGGTGCTTGTTATTCCAGATTGTCCTACAGCTTCTTCATTTTACATCTCTCTGAAGGTCCTTTTTAACATTTTATACTGAAATGTTCTATAATGGCCCCTCTTTTATGCCAACACACTCCATTTCATTTTCTTCTCATAGAGAGAGTTTTCAAAATACTGCCTCCATACTTCCTGTATCTCCTTTTTTAACCTTAATATCTCCATTTCCAACTCTTAGACTCGGCTCTTTTTTTTCATTCTTTCTTCCATCCACTTTGCTAATCCTGGGTGTTTTTGTCTTTTTCCCTTCTTTCTTGAACCACTGAGTCCATTTCCCCCAAATCCTCTTTGCAATTGTCACCTGCCTTTAACCTATCTCATCTGTTTCCTCCATTCTATATTCTATTCCATCTTACTGTCCACCCTCTCGTAACACTGATTCATAATGAAACTGCGAGGTTTTCTTCCCGTTACACCTTTCAGACCTTTTCACTGTCAATTTCCGTTTCAGCGCTGAAAGGCCTTAGTTCCCCCAGTGCTTGGCATGTATGCCAAAAGCCTATAAATCGATAATCAATCAATCCATACATCTCTATCTTTCTCTCTTACCATACTGTGCCAGAGCTTCAGAGGTCTCTCCTCTTCAGTTGCCCTGGTGCATCTTGATTTCACTACTTTGTTTTCTCTTTTCCTATTGCCGTCTGTATGCTTTTACATAGACCACTTTTAAATGCTATATTTTAAGACACTTTTTCTTGATACTCCTTTTTTACGTCTTCATCTTTTCAGTTTCAACATTTTCAGTTTTTTTACTGGTTCTTATCCATCATCTTTCTATCGCTTACAATTACAATTACTTCAGCTCACAGCAATCTAAGTTGTGCTAGCCAAGCCTCACCCAGTAAAACAGCACATTTCCTATGATCAGTCAACGATAGATTAATATTCCCAAAGTGCAGTACTTACACTGCTCATTTATATCCAGAGATGTAAATCAACTTGCCTAAAACAGAAGCACAGGGCCTCCCTGATGTGCTTGTCTTCCTTGATGCTGATGGTGAGTTGCAAAGGGCTGTTACCCCATCATGAAACATGGTCAGCAGCAAATTCATGGGAATAACAATGTCTATGGATGACAAAATCTGAAAAATTCAGGGCAAATTTTTGTTAGTCCTGGATACAGAGAAATATTAAGTTTAAAATTTACTTACAATAAATCTTCATTTAAAAATACAATTCTAAGAAAATAATTTCAACCTTAAAATAGGTCACTTGAAAGAATACTCAACTTGGATTTTGTATTAATTAAAATTGATCTATAATAAACGTTCACTTAAAAATGCCATTTCGAGGAAATACATCTCAACCTTAAAATAGGTCACCTGAATGAATACTAAAATTGGTATTTATATTAAGGTTGGCCAATCAAAAAAAAATCTATGGAAAGAAGAAGATATGCAAATGCACATGGTGTAAGAAAAAAAAAAGGTACTTCCATGGGAGGTTAGAAGTGAATATTTACAACCGTGTATGGCCTCTTTTCCAAGAAACTAGTACATTTTACCAAGTTATACGTGTTTTTTCTAATAATAATTTTATTTCTTGTAAAATGATAAATACAGCTCACATCATAACAGATAAGAACTAAAATCAGTGACAAATTCTGAGTACACTGCAAGATATTTATGAGATTTACCGAGACGGGAAGATACAGTTACTTTTTGTGAGGTATATGTTTTTCTAATATTTCTTTGTACTTTTCTTTGCAAAATACTATTATAACTGACATACTATCATAAAAGATAAGAACTAAAACCAACAGCGATCCCTGGGTATATTTATGAGCAAATAAATAAAAAGATGTCATGGGATACAGGGGCAATACATTCATTCCCCCACCAAGTCTCTGTCCTGTGCTGAGCTACTACAGTTGTGATTAGTCATTTATGGATCACTGAAGTATTATGAACATCATTCCTGCTAAACTCATCCAAACCGTATGGGCCGTAATATTAATACTCATATGTGTTAGCCCATCCATCACTAAACACTTGTTATAGATACTCATGATGATGCCCATCCATTAATGGTTAAGTTATTTAACCAGACCACTGGGATAAATTATCTCATTACAAGTATATATATATATATATATATATATATATATATAGTTTATATATATATATATATATATATATATATATAGATATATATATAATAATATATATAGATATAATATAATATATATCTATAGATAATTATATATAATAATTAATATGTAATAATATATATATAATATATATATATATCTATATTAATATATAGATATATACATATACAGTGGTACCTCGAGATACGAAATTAATCCGTTCCGAGGACGGCCTTCGTATCAAGAGTTTTTCGTATCTTGGAACACATTTAACATGTAAAATGGCTAATCCGTTCCAAGCCCTCCAAAAACACCCTAGTAAATTATATTTCCAGGCCAAAAACACATGTTCTTGGGTTACGACTGAAGAAATATGACTCCAAAAAGGCAAAATACTGTACATACTTGAGTATTATTCAACTGCATATAATGTTCAACCCCATTTTTACTGCATATATTAGGACTTTGGCATATGTCCCTTAGCAATAAGCCTAGCCTATGTTAGCAGTTGCTACTGTAGCCTAGTCTATGATTCTGACATCTAAACCAAAGAGCTAAAAGCTTAGAATATGCCAATAAAATGTATAAATAATCAGTATGTACTCATTTCAATAATTATTAGCTAATCATTAACTATAATACACAAGCAAACAAAAAACAAACCTTTCAATCGATTGTTTACATTCAGATCTTACCCGTCTTACGAGTATGGAACGAGCGCCAAGCAATCATTTTTCCTAGCACACAGTAAGCCATAAATTGTCATTAGTATCTCTCTTCAACTAATGAAACCACCAAACAGTATAATAACCATTCATTTCTATTCTTTATTCTATCTTTACCTAACGGAGATACCGAGTTACTGACAGCTATAATGAAACATATGTAATACGTATACGAACATAATAATTAAAACAGAAGAAGAATGCTAAAAAATGCGTATTTGTTGCAGTCTGATTTATTTTATATTTTATGATATCTAATTCACATTTTTTTTATTAAATGTATTGCATGTACTCATTTCAAATAATTATTAAGTAACCATTAACTATAACAAACAAACAAAAAAAAGCTTCCAAACGTCTGTTTACATCCAGCACTTATGAGTATCGAACGATCGCCAAGCAATCACTTTTACAAAGTAAGCCATAAATTTTCATTCTCTCTCTTCAACTACTGAAACTACCAAACAGTATGAATAACCATTCATTTCTATTCTTTATTCTATCTTTACTAATGATTTTTTTTATTAAAAGTATTGCATGAATACTAAGTTTTTCAATTTACAGCAACCTTTTACCAATAGAATACTTAAAGCACAAGGGTAGATGCTGACTAATAGGAGAGCAGGTACCTTATGGGGTGACTAGCATCAGGAACCAATGGGAGAGCGGGAGGATGGTGGCGAGTTTACTCATTTGGGGCGGCGCGGGAGTTTTAAAATTGTTCTCGGTGGTCCAGGCGAATCTCGGGACTTTATAGCAACAACCTTTCGTATCTTGAAAACTTTTCGTATGTAGAGCAGTAAAATTTTTCGTATTGGCTTTCGTAACTTGGATTTTTCGTAAGTTGAGCCTTTCGTATCTCGAGGTACTACTGTATATATATATATATATATATATATATATATATATATATATATATATATAATATATATATATATGTAGCTCGCCAGCGCTAACCTGAGCTGTTTAGTACATATATATATATATATATATATATATATATATATATATATATATATATATATATATATATATATATATATACTATATATATTTACGTAGCTCGCCAGCGCCTACTGAGCTGTTTTGCATTACACATACCTATATATATATATATATATATATATATATATATATATATATATATATATATATATATATATATATATTTATATTATTATATATAATATAATATATGTATATATATATATTATATATATATATATATATATATATAGTATATATATATATAATATATATATAATAGTATATATATCATATATATATTATATATAGATATATATATCTATCTATACTATATATATATATATATATATTTATATATATACATACAGGGAGCAGATATTTTGAGTATAGTGTTTAACAATTATACATATATACAATTGATTTTTCTTGACTTTCTTTCAAGGTTAATCCTCTATATTATATTTTCTCTAGGTGCAAGGAAGTGTTGTTGACCCTTAAACGCCAATTAGACGTATTATACGTCGACTAAAATTGTCTGCCGGGTTCTTAATTGACGTACGATACGTCGAATACAAAATTTTTTTTAAATATTCACAGAAAAATAGTTATAGGCCTAGTTTTACAAAAAAAATTTTTAAATCACGCGCCTTGAGGGATGCTGGGAATTCACGGACCAAGCTGTTGTTTACAAGTGTTACCGAGCTACGCATGCACGAATTGTGTTCTCGCACCAGCAGGCATCAGCGACGCGTCGTCGGAGAGCGATCTCTTGCCACATTCGTGTTTTGGAGAACTTTTGTGAGTGTTAATGTATTTGTGACGTAACAGGTACATCACAGAGTTGTCCCAACGTCATCAGGAGTATGAAAGGTGCGTATATTTGCTGTCGGTAGGGATCGTGTGAGGCGAGTTTTGGACTTGGATGCTGGAGAGGGACCAAGCACCCAGGTGATCCAGCTTCTCAACGCCATGTTGTGCGGCCTCGTGTGGACGAAAGAGTCCAAGGACCACATCGTGTGCCTTTTTACGACCCCTAGGAAGCATCGGGGTGTCCTGAGGGGCATTCATAGACATTTGGGAGGCCTCCATCAAAAGGAAATTGATGAGTACTTGTTGGAGCTCGATTGAGAGCAGGTCGCAA
>NC_087203.1:55089603-55108065 GCF_015104395.2 Macrobrachium nipponense | reverse complement strand
TTGCGACCTGCTCTCAATCGAGCTCCAACAAGTACTCATCAATTTCCTTTTGATGGAGGCCTCCCAAATGTCTATGAATGCCCCTCAGGACACCCCGATGCTTCCTAGGGTTCGTAAAAGGCACACGATGTGGTCCTTGGACTCTTTCGGCCACACGAGGCCGCACAACATGGCGTTGAGAAGCTGGATCACCTTGGGTGCTTGGTCCCTCTCCAGCATCCAAGTCCAAAACTCGCCTCACACGATCCCTACCGACAGGCAATATACGCCTTTCATGCTCCTGATGACGTTGGGACAACTCTTGTGTAATGTCCTGTTACGTCATCAAATACATTAACACTCACAAAAGTTCTCCAAAACACGAATGTGGCAAGAGATCGCTCTCTCCGACGACGCGTCGCTGATGCCTGCTGGTGCGAGAACAATTCGTGCATGCGTAGCTCGGTAACACTTGTAAACAACAGCTTGGTCCGTGAATCCCAGCATCCCTCAAGGCGCGTGATTTAAAATTTTGCAAACTAGGCCTATAACTATTTTTTCTGTGAATATTTAAAAAAAATTTTGTATTTGACGTATCGTACGTCAATTAAGCACCCGGCAGACAATTTAGTCGACGTATAATACGTCTAATTGGCGTTTAAGGTCAACAACACTTCCTTGCACCTAGAGAAAATATATTATAGAGGATTAGCCTTGAAAGAAAATCAGGAAAAATCAATTGTATATATGTATAATTGTTAAACACTATACTCAAAATATCTGCTCCCTGTATGTATTATATGATATATATATATATATATCTTATATATATATATATATATATATATATTATATATATAATATATATTTATGTATGTACTAAACAGCTCAGGTAGCGCTGGCGAGCTACGAAATAAATATATATATATATATATATATATATATATATATATATATATATATATATATATATATATATATATATATATATCAGCATGAAGGTGGACTATTAGAAACGTTGCAATTCATTACAATTCTTTATTTCCTACGTTTCGTAATATCATTATTACATCTTCAGGAATCTGTTAAACAATAAATAAAATTAATTTAAAATTACTTAAAATTACTTTAAAAATTACTCTAAAATTCAACATTTGTAAATTACAACACAATTAAAAAAACATACAGAAACGAAAAAAAAAATAAAATAAAAATAAAAAGACCAAAGACCGCTAACCAACCTTGTGCCGAGAAGGCAAGAGACAGAATGACAGAACAAATAAAAGTTAGCTCAGGTACAGTTGTGTGGAGGAGGTCTGGGTATTTAACTGGGAACCAGTTGTTTAATAAATAATGACTCCAGGATAGGCAGTTCATATGCATTGTTCGCTTGGCCTATGACTTGGAAATGACTTCTTTCTATATATATTTTACAATTTTTCGAATGGTTTCTTATATTAGAGTGTTCGGGATTGGAGAGCCTACAGCCAGTACGGAAACTTAATCCCCGATGAGAGTCGATTCTGACCCGCAGTAACCTCCTCGTGGAATCCGACATATGTCCCAGAGTTACACTTAGGGCAAGTATACTTATAGACCACGTTGGAGGTCAAGAGAGGGTCCAATCGATCTTTATATCTGAAAAAGGAACCGATTGTTAGCGGGTTTATTGGAATTAATTTTAGATTAATGGCACCATAATGTTTATGAATAATTTGTGCAAACTTTTTCCGAAAGGAGTCATCATGTAAGAACGGGAATTTGGCATAAAAAGCTAATTTTGGTACTGTACATGGTTTGGCGACATTAGCGAATTGTTTGTTAAGAAACAACGGAGCTTTTTATAAAACAAAGTCTGTGGGAAGCAATTATCCCTAAAATATCCAGAAAGGAAACTAATTTCTTGGTGGAAGGATTGCCAGTTCGATGTAATAAAAAATGCCCTGTGGAGGAGAGTAAAAATAGAGTTTAGTTTAAAATCATAAAAACAAGAACTATAGTAATTGGATCCTAGACCAGTAAAAGTTTTTCTTTCTAAAGAAAACTTTTACTGGTCTAGGATCCAATTACTATAGTTCTTGTTTTTATGATTTTAAACTAAACTCTATTTTTACTCTCCTCCACAGGGCATTTTTTATTACATCGAACTGGCAATCCTTCCACCAAGAAATTAGTTTCCTTTCTGGATATTTTAGGGATAATTGCTTCCCACAGACTTTGTTTTATAAAAAGCTCCGTTTGTTTCTTAACAAACAATTCGCTAATGTCGCCAAACCATGTACAGTACCAAAATTAGCTTTTTATGCCAAATTCCCGTTCTTACATGATGACTCCTTTCGGAAAAAGTTTTGCACAAATTTATTCATAAACATTATGGTGCCATTAATCTAAAATTAATTCCAATAAACCCGCTAACAATCGGTTCCTTTTTCAGATATAAAGATCGATTGGACCCTCTCTTGACCTCCAACGTGGTCTATAAGTATACTTGCCCTAAGTGTAACTCTGGGACATAGTCGGATCCACGAGGAGGTTACTGCGGGTCAGAATCGACTCTCATCGGGGATTAAGTTTCCGTACTGGCTGTAGCTCTCCAATCCCGAAACACTCTAATATAAGAAACCATTCGAAAAATTGTAAATATATATAGAAAGAAGTCATTCCGCAAGTCATAGGCCAAGCGAACAATGCATATGAACTGCCTATCCTGGAGTCATTATTTATTAAACAACTGGTTCCCCAGTTAAATACCCAGACCTCCTCCACACAACTGTACCTGAGCTAACTTTTATTTGTTCTGTCATTCTGTCTCTTGCCTTCTCGGCACAAGGTTGGTTAGCGGTCTTTGGTCTTTTTATTTTTATTTTTTTTTTTTTTCGTTTCTGTATGTTTTTTAATTGTGTTGTAATTTACAAATGTTGAATTTTAGAGTAATTTTTAAAGTAATTTTTAAGTAATTTTAAATTAATTTTATTTATTGTTTAACAGATTCCCTGAAGATGTAATAATGATATTACGAAACGTAGGAAATAAAGAATTGTAATGAATTGCAACGTTTCTAATAGTCCACCTTCATGCTGATGTGTCCTACTGGCCTTCGCCTTCCTCTGTCTCCTGAATATATATATATATATATATATATATATATATGTACTAAACAGCTCAGGTAGCGCTGGCGAGCTACATATATATATATATATATATATATATATATATATATATATATATATATATATATATATATATATATACAGTAGTACCTCGAGATACGAAAGGCTCAACTTACGAAAATCCAAGTTACGAAAGCCAGTACGAAAAAATTTTACTGCTCTACATACGAAAAGTTTTAAATTTTCAAGATACGAAAGGTTGTTGCTATAAAGTCCCGAGATTCGCCTGGACCACCGAGAACAATTTTAAAACTCCCGCGCCGCCAACTGAGTAAACTCGCCACCATCCTCCCGCTCTCCCATTGGTTCCTGATGCTAGTCACCCATAAGGTCCTGCTCTCCTATTAGTCAGCATCTACCCCTTGTGCTTTAAGTATTCTATTGGTAAAAGGTTGCTGTAAATTGAAAACTTAGTATTCATGCAATACATTTAATAAAAAAAAATCATTAGGTAAAAGATAGAATAAAGAATAGAAATGAATGGTTATTATACTGTTTGGTATTTCAGTAGTTGAAGAGAGAGAATGAAAATTTATGGCTTACTGTGTAAAAGTGATTGCTTGGCGATCGTTCGATACTCATAAGTGCTGGATGTAAACAGACGTTTGGAAGCTTTTTTTTTGTTTGTTTGTTATAGTTAATGGTTACTTAATAATTATTTGAAATGAGTACATGCAATACATTTAATAAAAAAAAATGTGAATTAGATATCATAAAATATAAAATAAATCAGACTGCCAACAAATACGCATTTTTTAGAATTCTTCTTCTGTTTTATTATTATGTTACGTATACGTATTACATATGTTTCATTATAGCTGTCAGTAACTCGGTATCTCCGTTAGGTAAAAGATAGAATAAAGAATAGAAATGAATGGTTATTATACTGTTTGGTGGTTTCATTAGTTGAAGAGAGATACTAATGACAATTTATGGCTTACTGTGTGCTAGGAAAAATGATTGCTTGGCGCTCGTTCCATACTCGTAAGACGGGTAAGATCTGAATGTAAACAATCGATTGAAAAGTTTGGTTTTTGTTTGCTTGTGTATTATAGTTAATGATTAGCTAATAATTATTTGAAATGAGTACATACTGATTATTTATACATTTTATTGGCATATTCTAAGCTTTAGCTCTTTGGTTTAGATGTCAGAATCATAGACTAGGCTACAGTAGCAACTGCTAACATAGGCTAGGCTTATTGCTAAGGGACATATGCCAAAGTCCTAATATATGCAGTAAAAATGGGGTTGAACATTATATGCAGTTGAATAATACTCAAGTATGTACAGTATTTTGCCTTTTTGGAGTCATATTTCTTCAGTCGTAACCAAGAACATGTGTTTTTGGCCTGGAAATATAATTTACTGGGGTGTTTTTGGAGGGCTTGGAACGGATTAGCCATTTTACATGTAAATGTGGTTCCAAGATACGAAAAACTCTTGATACAAAGGGGCCGTCCTCGGAACGGTTTTATTAATTTCATATCTCGAGGTACCACTGTATATGTATATATATATATATATATATATATATATATATATATATATATATATATATATATATATATATATATATATATATATATATATATATATATATATATATATATATATATATATATATATATATATATATATATATATATATATATATATATATATATATATATATATATATATATATATATATATATATATATATATTACTTGTAATGAGATAATTTATCCCAGTGGTCTGGTTAAATAACTTAACCATTAATGGATGGGCATCATCATGAGTATCTATAACAAGTTTTTAGTGATGGATGGGCTAACTCATATGAGTATTAATATTACGGCCCATACGGTTTGGATGAGTTTAGCAGGAATGATGTTCATAATACTTCAGTGATCCATAAATGACTAATCACAACTGTAGTAGCTCAGCACAGGACAGAGACTGGTGGGGGAATGATGTATTGCCCCTGTATCCCATGACATCTTTTTATTTATTTGCTCATAAATATACCCAGGGATCGCTGTTGGTTTTAGTTCTTATCTTTTATGATAGTATGTCAGTTATAATAGTATTTTGCAAAGAAAAGTACAAAGAAATATTAGAAAAACATATACCTCACAAAAAGTAACTGTATCTTCCCGTCTCGGTAAATCTCATAAATATCTTGCAGTATACTCAGAATTTGTCACTGATTTTAGTTCTTATCTGTTATGATGTGTGCTGTATTTATCATTTTACAAGAAATAAAATTATTATTAGAAAAAACATGTATAACTTGGTAAAATGTACTAGTTTCTTGGAAAAGAGGCCATACACGGTTGTAAATATTCACTTCTAACCTCCCATGGAAGTACCTTTTTTTTTCTTACACCATGTGCATTTGCATATCTTCTTGTTTCCATAGTTTTTTTTTGATTGGCCAACCTTAATATAAATACCAATTTTAGTATTCATTCAGGTGACCTATTTTAAGGTTGAGATGTATTTCCTCGAAATGGCATTTTTAAGTGAACGTTTATTATAGATCAATTTAATTAATACAAAATCCAAGTTGAGTATTCTTTCAAGTGACCTATTTTAAGGTTGAAATTATTTTCTTAGAATTGTATTTTTAAATGAAGATTTATTGTAAGTAAATTTTAAACTTAATATTTCTCTGTATCCAGGACTAACAAAAATTTGCCCTGAATTTTTCAGATTTTGTCATCCATAGACATTGTTATTCCCATGAATTTGCTGCTGACCATGTTTCATGATGGGGTAACAGCCCTTTGCAACTCACCATCAGCATCAAGGAAGACAAGCACATCAGGGAGGCCCTGTGCTTCTGTTTTAGGCAAGTTGATTTACATCTCTGGATATAAATGAGCAGTGTGAGTACTGCACTTTGGGAATATTAATCTATCGTTGACTGATCAAAGGAAATGTGCTGTTTTACTGGGTGAGGCTTGGCTAGCACAACTTAGATGGCTGTGAGCTGAAGTAATTGTAATTGTAAGCGATAGAAAGATGATGGATAAGAACCAGTAAAAAAACTGAAAATGTTGAAACTGAAAAGATGAAGACGTAAAAAAGAGGTATCAAGAAAAAGTGTCTTAAAATATAGCATTTAAAAGTGGTCTATGTAAAAGCATACAGACGGCAATAGGAAAAGAGAAAACAAAGTAGTGAAATCAAGATGCACCAGGGCAACTGAAGAGGAGAGACCTCTGAAGCTCTGGCACAGTATGGTAAGAGAGAAAGATAGAGATGTATGGATTGATTGATTAATCGATTTATAGGCTTTTGGCATACATGCCAAGCACTGGGGGAACTAAGGCCTTTCAGCGCTGAAACGGAGATTGACAGTGAAAAGGTCTGAAAGGTGTAACGGGAGGAAAACCTCGCAGTTTCACTATGTATCAGTTGTTACGAGAGGGTGGACAGTAAGATGGAATAGAATATGAATGGAGGAAACAGATGAGATAGGTTAAAGGCAGGTGACAATTGCAAAGAGGATTTGGGGGAAATGGACTCAGTGGTTCAAGAAAGAAGGGAAAAAGACAAAACATCCAGGATAGCAAAGTGGATGAAGAAAGATGAAAAAAAAGAGCCGAGTCTAAGAGTTGGAAATGGAGATATTAAGGTTAAAAACGGAGATACAGGAAGTATGGAGGCAGTATTTTGAAAACTCTCTCTATTAGAAGAAAATGAAATGGAGTGTGTTGGCATAAAAGAGGGGCCATTATAGAACATTTCAGTATAAAATGTTAAAAAGGACCTTCAGAGAGATGTAAAATGAAGAAGCTGTAGGACAATCTTGAATAACAAGAACCCTTTTAAAAGCAGCACGCATGACCTTATTAGAATGTATGAAAACCTGATAGAGGAAGAGACAGGACTAGAAGATTGGGAAGAAGAGCCTCACAGTAATGGTATATTCCGAAAATGAGGATGCACAGCAATGTGAAAATTGAGAATTAATAAGACTACAGTTCTTGGGTATGTTATGAATATATTTGAAAGGGTGATGGAAGAAAGGCAGAGAAAAATGGTTAATATCAATAATTGTCTATATGGCTTCATGCCAGAGAAATCAGCAACAGGTCTCTATTATTAGGCAACTACATAAAAAGAACTTCACGAAGAGGAAGAGTCAATACCATCTAATGGTGAATCTTGAAAAGGCCTTTCAGGGGATACCAATACAAATAATTATATGGTCATTATAGAGTGGAGGCAGTTATAGGCATTTTAGAAGAATATGAAGTAAATTTTTGTCTGTCAAGGATCAGCACTGAGTACTTTGCTGTTTATCATGGTAATTGAAGAAGCTGCAGAAGAATGTAAAAAAGGCTGCCTCTGAGAACTACTTTATGTTGATGACCTTTTGTTAAAACAGCAGTACTGGGGAAAGAGATGGTTGGAAGAATGAAATTGAACTACTCAGAATCAACAGCAGTAAAGCAAGCTTCATGTGACTAGAAAGGAAACAAAGAAATTCCAATCGGAAAAGTGGTAATGCAGTTGTTGTGGGAAAGGTGAAGGTGAAGGTGGGGGTGAACTATTACTGGGATGAAATGTAACAGATGGTGTCAGGAGAAGTGCTCAGTATTACAAAATATACTGTGAGCCAAAGTATTTTTTAATTAAATTTATTACAAAAGCAAAAGGGGAAGAGAGGGCAATTGAGACCCCTACCCTCTTGTAATAAATGGGGAGGTCTTAGAAGAGGTAGAGCATTTCTGATACCTTTGGGTCACATTGGACTGTCAAGCAGGATACGAGGGATCAGTTACAGAGCAGCTGCACCATGGGTGAAATGAGAAGAGACAGACAGACCACTGGTAGAAAAGGTCTCCTAATTAGAGATAGCAGTCTTACAGTGGGTGCCTGTACTACTGTATACAGCAGAAACTTTGGGCACTGTCAAGGAAAATATTGATTTTGAAAAGCGTCTAGACCTAGAATGTGTGGCGGGATGATCATATCACAAATGCAATATTTTATGTATGAAGGTGTAACATAACACCTTAAGGAAATGACAGAAAAAGGTGATAGATGAAAACTGAGACATGATGGGAGCTTAGGCGGAAAGTGCACAGGACGAGACCCTTTCAAGGATAACGTTGACGTTCATCAACGACAACTTGTATTCCAATTAGCTCTTATCTAAAAAACGAGAGAGGGAGAGTTAGAGGCACCATTTCATGTTTCATATTGTTGTATTCTGTCTTCAGTATAGTTTACTGCGTTTTTCTTAAATGTTAGCTTCAAGGATCAATATACATGACAGATTTCAACCATAAAAGTGTAAGTGTGGTACCTTCTGTGAGTCAGTTTTGTCTTTCTTGTTACAGAACCTGTAGTTGAGGACGATTCTCATAGCAGTTCGGCTCTTTCCGATGATGAAAGGCCACCATCAGATCATCCAGAGGATCACTATTCTGACCCAGAACTTATTTTGACATGCTTTGTGCTGATGTTGGATGTGTTATTCAAACAGGTAACGTACTGTGTATCCTAATTTAAGCTTCTAGCAAGTATTTTTTTTTATACAAATGAAGGACCAAATAGTTCTTGATGAATGCCAAACACGTTCAGTAAAAGGAAATGTTAATTTTTCTTCGGTCAGACTACTATTTATTTAGGCTGGTATGTCTTAGTTTATAGAAAGAAGATTTTAATATTCTTGTGTTTATTATTGAAATGATAAAATTTGATTTCACAGGAAGGCTGAATCTATTGTGTGATATAAGGTTTTACATGCTGAATGTAGAAAGAAAATAACAAAATAAATACAGTTTAGTATTTCTGATAATAATATAAGTTAGTTTAAGGGTCCAGCTAATGCCATGAAGCCCTTTATAAAACCAAAATTTTTTGTAATTTATACTAAAAACAGCCCAACATATTTTTCTTTACAATAGATTTAACTTCAGTACCGTTGCATTACAAACCTTCAGAGTTTCATTGTATTTTCTGTTGTCATCTCTGAGATGTTTTTAGAAAACTTAAAAAAATTTGCTTACGTTTTTATAATGTCTTTAAAACTCTGATAAATAGAAAGCTGGTTTCTACAGTGAAGGCTTTTCTTCCTCGAGAAAATATACCTTCATTTATCATTCCCCATGGTGCAAGTTATTACGAAGATGATGTAAGTTTAATTAATACAGTATTTAATCTCTGCGAATGAAAAATTATACAAAATCTTCATATGATCTAACTACTTTCAGTGGAAATAATGATTTAACTTTCGTCGCCCTACTGTGATGCCAGCATTTTCTTGGTCTTTGTTTTCACCCATAGAAAACTTTGATGTCCAGATAGGATACCAGAAGTAAAATTACCAGTTTCCAACTGGAAAGGATTAGAAATCATACACAGTTTTGTGATCATTTGTTTCTCATTAACAGCTGCGAACAAGATTGTCGCTGAACCTCATTGAAAAATTATTTGAGCAATATACTTTAGGATATGTTAATTGGACATTAAACACTGAAAATGTCAATAACTGATTAGCTAGAATTTCTCCAAATATGGCCATCAGCAGCAGCTGCTTATTTCAACCATGGAGTTACGTTTCTAGACTCATAGGGCTTTTATAAACAATTTTGGATGACGCGAGGGGTGAAAGTTGGAGCAAGGTGAAACTAGTTAAAATACATGTCACATAATTAAACATGTAAAAACAATAATTCGCAATTAAAAGGTCCTAATCTAGTTAAAATTGTACAAAAAAAGGAAAAAAATTAAGTAACCAAAAGGAAGCAAACAACAGTATTAAAAAAGTACCTGCTCTGTCAGAAGATGACAAACCATGCTCACCCCAAATACAAGGTACAGAAGTGGTGTGTGAGGTCAATCCTGGCGCCAACTGCTTAATGAATAATGACTCAAGAATGGGCAGTTCGTGTAAGTGGGTTGTTTGGCCCAAGATAGAAAAGTCCCTGTGTTTGATATCAGCATGGCAGATTTTTTAATGATTTCTGATGTTAGAGAATTCAGGGTTAGACAATTTACAGCCAGTACGATGACTCTCACCTCTATGATCTTCAGCAATCATTTGGTCGATCCCACGGAAATCCCCGAATCCCATTTGGGGTAAGAAAATCTATATACGACCATTCATTGCAGAGTTGGACAGAGCTTGTTTTTGATTTAAAAAAGAAGAACCTGTCAGTGGATTTTTTGGAATTAAAATTACTTGCAGCATGCTAAAATGTTTCTCAATAATTGACTTCTTAATATCCCCTCTAAATTTGACCTCTTTTATGTAAGGAATACTCGCATATAATTTCTTACGAGGAACCGTACTAATAGTAGGTAAATTAAGTAGTTTCTTATTTAAAAAGGATTTACAGTGTTTAAAAAAGATACGAGATGTATAGAAGTTATCAGTAAAGTACCTACATTAAAAACTGGATTTCATTGTGAAAATGATCCCATGAGAAGGTTAAACAGTAAGCTCTGTGAAGCAGAGTAAAATTCGAAGTTATACGAGAGAAAACATGTAAAATAATGTAAAAAACATTACCAGTTGGACGAAGTACAAAAGCAGAGTGACAAAATTCCAGGCCAGGGTAAACTTAAGTCGGGTGAAAGAGTTGTTGAGGTAGTTTGGTTATTCAATCTTGGTACTAGTATTTTACAGAAAGTGATTTAAAGATAAGAAGTGAAAAATTGGGTACTTTGGAAAGTATTTTAACATTTTTATAATCAATTTCTGTCTTGCACCTTTTGGCGTGTTCTCGAATATTTGAGAACTCTGGATTAGATAATTTGACTGTTCTATAACTGACCCCCTCGTGACGATCCATTCGAACTTTCAGTAGGCAGCACGAGACACCCACTTATCTTCCATGAGTGCATCGTGGCCAAGAAAATAAATAGACGGTGCTTGATGTCAAAGGAGGGCTAATTTTGTCTTTGCACAGGAATAATGATTTGATATTAAGAGGATTAACCGGAATCAATTTACAGTTCATGGCAGGTGCATACTGTTGGATTAGGTTATTCAAATTAGGTTATTCAAAGGCCGGCAAAAAATTCATCTTAGGAACTGAAGTTATCTGTAATTTGAGTGGATATTTATTATTTAGAAATATATTTAAACACGTATAAAAAGTCTGGAAGTTTAACAGTGGTCTAAAAATTATATGTGTAAAAAAGTTGTTTCATTATTGAATCCAGACCAGCTGGTCTGGATGGAATTTAGACGTAGTCCTTCAGATTTTAACGTCAGTTTGAACCTTTTGTTAAGGCATCATTGAAGAACTTTCAAACCCTTTCTTGTATAAAGACTTTGTTCTGGTGGCAACCTCTGTCTTTTCTTTCATTGCTTAGAGAAAAGATATAGAAGTGAAAGCCCTTTGATATAAACCTTTAAGATGAGGAGTTAAGAATTTATACATGGTGTTATGAGGCCAAAGATTCCTGTGTCCAAGAATGTTTAACTCACTGCACAGAGTTGATTCTTGAGCTTTTACTATTTTTTAAAATAATCTTCATGACTTCTGTACTATAAGCACATCTTTATAACTCCTTTAAAAACGTTTGCTAGAGAAGGTTGCTATGCAGCTCAGGGGAGATATAACTGTTTTTCTTTCACATTATTAACAAAACGTTTGAATTTAATATGAGGTGTAAAGCCCTTAGTTGAATCGTTGCAGTGGGGATGCTGTCTCCTGACCAAATATGCGAGCAACCTTGCTTTTTACCCTATTGTTAGTAGTTAGGAAATCACGATATTGAATTTTGGAATCATGAAGGTACACATTGGTGTATATGGATGAATGGATGAATTATGGAATCTAGGGCTAGTGCTGGGACCTGTAAAGGTCATTCAGCGCTGCGGTGCTATGTGATTAAATGAAATGGATTAAATGAATGAATTGGTGAATCAGTTAATGTCTTGAATACAATTGATTAACTAAAACTGCAATTAAAATGATCTAATGATACATAACAATTAAAACTAAGACCATTTAGTGATACGTAGCAATTAAAACGGAGACATAAACTCTCATTCAAAACCATTTACATCATAATTAAAGAATCATATATAGTTGAAATTATAACAATGTAAAAACTAGTTGACATGAATACACTCATTTAACACCATTTATACCTTAATTAAAAGCATTAAATAAAAAATAATATTAGTAACTTAACATGATGCCTATAAAAAGAATTAAGTTAAGATTTATCATGTCACTAAATTTCATAAAAATCTCAATACGTTTTAAGAATCTCTATGGTGCAGGAGTATCTGTTCTGTGGTCTAGAATATCCGGAAAAGATTTTCCATCAAGATGGAATCTCTGCCTCTGTTCTCTATCATTTACACAGTGTACCAGGATGTGCTCCATTGATAAGGTAGCATCACACCGAACACACATTGGCGCACTGCAACCTTCTAAAATAGCCTTATGGGTTATCTGAGTATGACCAATGCGAAGCCGCCCCAAAACAATTTCTGCTCTCCTCTCTTTTTGAAAAGAGGAGGGCCATTTTTCTATGCTTCCTTATCTTCTCATATTTCTTATTGTTGGCTAAGAGAGAAGACCATCTCTCTTGCCTCTTCCTCTAGATGTACGACCTAATGGGTCTTTTCGTATCAACATGTGGCACTTTGGTTACCTGATACAAATTACTCATAGCCTCTTCCTTACCATACCTATCTGCCTCCTCATTTCCGTGAATTCCGACATGAGCTGGGATCCAGTAGAAACATACTGATTTCTTGTAACATGAAATCCAAAAGAGCCACTCCTGGGCTTTTTGTGCAAGAGGATGAATTGTATACAGCTATTTAATGCACTGCTCGAGTCACTGTAAATAAAAAATTCTTGTTTGAGTTATAAATATTTTCTAAATTTTAACTATAGCTGACAACTCTGCAGTGTATGTGGAAGCGACTCCGGTAATTTTGCCTCATAAATTTCATTTCCATACACAACTCCACGCCCTATTCCATTACCAGATTTTGATCCCCAGTGTAAATCTTTAGTTCTTATATCTTCCTCAGACTGTTGCTTTTTATTTATTTTCTTAGAGCATAAGGAAATCTTGGGAATAAGCCATGGCAGTACTGTGAATGGTTTTAATCCTTCAGCTTTCTACATTGGTGTATATGAACACACACACACACACACACACACACATATATATATATATAAATATATATATATATATATATAATTATATATCTTTATATATACATACTTATATATATATATATATATATATATATAATATATATATATATATATTTATATATAGTATAGTATATATATTATATATATTATATTTTTATTTTTATATATTTTTTATTTTTATATATATCCATATATATATATATATAAAGTATATCTTATATATTAAAATATATCTATATATATCTATATATATATATATATATATGATATATATATTATATATATATACTATATATATATATATATCTATATATAAAATATATATATCCTTAGTATATATTCACTATATATATATATCTATATATCTATATATATAATATCTATATATATATATATCATAATCTATATATATTATATATCTCTATCTCTATATATCTAGATATCTATATATATATATATGGGTGTGGTTGTTGTCTTTAGTTTTGGATTGTCGGTTATGGGCTTTCGACTCAGTCACAGGAGTCACTAGTACTCTATGGGACAGAGTCCTTTTTCCTTGTAAGTATCCTCTGACAAGTCTTACTAAGAGGGCCTTGCACCCTGTTGTGGTTCCAATGTCTGGGGACAGTGCCTGCTAGTTAGGATCACACAACAGCCAGGAATGTTGAGAAATTTTTTTTTCTCCTCATCCAAACGCTTTCAGTTTGCCTGGCTGAACAATTGTTTTTCCAAGCTGCAGTAACCCACCATCCCCATTAAGTGTGATAGTCAGCTAATTTTAACAGTGGGTAAGATTAATTCCAAATAATTGAAATTTATGTGATAAACTCAGTTATTTGGATAATATCTAGTGTTAAAGTGGAAACCCACCAGCCTCCCCACATCTTGGTGGATGGCCATGAAGAATTCCGATAAGAACGTAAACATTGCAATGCCACCTGGAGGGAAGCAGGCGATTACAGAGACAGTCTTAGCTGGTTAGACAATTGTTATTTTGTTTTACTTTGAATCCCAACCGCACCTGATGGCACAAAGATATATGCTAACTTTAACAGTATGTATGCATCCTAATAATTAATTTTATCATAAATATGATTATTTTTTCTAGTTATGCCTTCTTATGATTTTTTTCCTCTTGTTCCAGATGGAAGTGCAGGAAGTAGAGAAGCATCAAGGACTGGATGGAAAGGAGAGTGTCCCTGTCATGACACTCGTCCGTGACATGTTAGGTTCCTCATGCTTGTCCCCTCACAAGTGTGACGGAGAACAAGAATGTACAACATGTGAACTTACAACAGTCTTTTATCAGCTGGAGATGGATGTTGTGGCTTATTTGTGTCCACGGGCTGCTATTCAGAACAACAGGGTAAAACTTTAGAACAGAAACTTCCTTTTATTTATTTTTTTTTTCTTTGGTGATTTTTGCCTCAATGTCAGTAAGGCTCTTTGAAGAAAGTAAATCGACAACTCAACTTAACGGACATTTTGGGGGTCTGTTCCTCCCGGTAAGTGCTACAATCTGTTAGGTAACAAAGGCTGATAAGTAGCCAACACAATACTGTACCCTAGAGCAAGTCAGCCTCTAGTGAACAGCATGTTTTTCCGACTTATGCTTCATTTAGCAACTACCAGTAATGACGTCGGTAAAACCTAGTCAGTTGAAAGTTTTTGAGAAAATATTATCAGACTGCAAATGGCACATGATCGCACTGTATATATTTTATATATGATAATAATGTGTGATATTATATGCAATAATCGGATAGAGTAAATCAACAATTTTATCAAAATTATCATTGTTTTGATATAATTGTACTATATGCTTTTTTAAAAAAATGGATACTGTTAGAATTTCAGAGTGCATTCTCAGACAGTGAAATAAAATCACTTAACAAAATTCGTAGACAAACTGTTTTTATAGATTCCATTAACAATGACTTGCAGTAGTGTAATTACATTATGTAACTATACTTGCACTCTAGTTAGAACTTTCAACACACAAGAAAAGATAATCGTTGAAACTTCGACAAGAGAGATTGTACTTACCGCAAGGCCTGATGTACTTATTTACGTAAAGTGGAAATGCGTGCTATGTGGTAGAAAGATATTATCTTTTGTTGTGTTTGTAATTAGTTGTGAGAAGCATTGTGTTTGGTTGTTTCATGTATTTAATTGTAAATATACATGTTAATAGTACTTGAGTGAAAATGATCGGTCATCATTTATTTATGTAAGTTCAGTAACTAGCCGAACCTTTCGCGTTGGGAAATGCGCGACAAGGGACCCGTAGTTAACAAACCAGCCAAGGCGGACTTAACCCCGTATGGATCACTGGGAGTCATCAGGGTCTCCAAATCCACTTAGTTATTCCTTTCATCTAAAGGTTCGCTTAGGGAAATTCCTTTAGAAGATATGCAGATATGCATATCTAAGTGAAAGGAGAATTTCTTGTGGTGTCCTTTAGATGAGGGTTAATGAGTTAGAGATTGTGCTTAAGCCGATCTCAAAATCAATTCAGGCAATGCAGTGTTTAAAGGGTTTTTTTTAGAATATGAGTGAAGTAACCTGGGTGTCGTTGTATAAAACTTAGGCTACGATTAGTCAATTCATTTAGGCTACACGATCTCTTACGATTTGAAATGCTGTGCTTATTCTGAGCGAGTCGGAGCAGTAATCACATACTTTACTTGCAAAACCAAGAGCTTACAAGCAAATTATTATTATTATTATTATTTTACCGACCATGCCATTAATGGTAAAACCAAGAGCTTACAACTTTTGTTTTCTTTTTTTACCGGTCTCGTCATTTCTTGCAAAACCAAGAGCTTATAAGTTTTTATTTTTATTTTTTATTTTTTTAAATCGGACACGATGACGTGTCCGTTAAGTAATAAAATCCTCTAAGTTAATGTCTGTTAAGTTGAGGTGCCAGTGTATTTAGATGCATATGCAGTTTATAAACATGAAAGTCACCGAGTCTCTGCTGGGAGAGCATTTGGTGTCCAATGAATTTTCTGGGAATGAAAATCGCTTGACAAAACATGCCATAGATCCCAAAAGCAACCCGACTTAGCGACTGGCCAACAGGTGCTGAATTTACAGATCTCCTTTGGGAAAAAGATTTTATAGGCTACATTTATGCACTCTTCCATCACAATTTAAGTTCAGTTAATTCAGCTCCATTTTCAACCAGATTTGGAATTAAAAATACAATAAAAATGCCATGATACATTAAAATTGTTGTCAGATGACTTAAATTTTTGCATAACATAAATGTTAGATGAAGAAATTATGCATCCCTTTCAGCGTTATTCCCAGTATGTATGTAGTCTGATACTTTTACACTACAAAATATGAATGTGAATAGATTTTTGTTTTATTTTTAGGTGGCAGATATTATTCCTCAAGAAGTAGAGTCATCTCAAGCTAACAAAAGTCCTGAGTTATCTTCCCACGATGTTCAGACTGGAAGTACTGGACACTCTCCTAAGCCTTGGCCTCCACCCCCAGCAAAGGAAGGGGGTCTCATGTCAATAATGGCCAATATGCCTCAGGTGTGTAATAATAGTTCTACAATACTTGAACATGTACAGTCATCTTTTGCATTATGAACAGCTTCTCCATTTAGACTTTGGTGTTAGTATCTTCATAACAGCCACAGTAATACCTCAAACTTAAGCGAGGTTATGTTCCAGAACCTGTCGTATAAGGCGAGGATTCACGTAAGTTAGTGTCGATCACTAAAAATGCTAATAAATACTTATTTGTACAGTTTAAACGCTAAATGTGACCCCAATCAAGCAGCCAAAGGATTAAGTTAACGTTTAAAAGAAATTAAATTTACTGTAATTTAAAGTTTGATGAATACATTACTCTTAAAAAAGAAATAAATGATTGATGTAGAAATAGAATAGGTACAGTATCGTAATGAGTACTGTATTTACCACACTACCGCATTTACAGTAAGTACATACCTAGTACGTATACTAATGTTACCCCTAATTCATGGGATGCCATTTTCTTTTTAACTCAGAGGAAGAGACGTTTTCTTTGCGGCTTTAGGTAAACTGTATAATTCTCATTCACATAAACTAAAGAAAACACCTAAGTAATGTTCGTAGAGGGTACAGGTGAAATTCAATAAATTTAAGATTATGTAATGTACAGGTAAAGATGTACAGAAAAATAGTAAGTTGTTAAAATATGCGTGAGCGCTAACTATACGAGAGAGAGAGAGAGAGAGAGAGAGAGAGAGAGAGAGAGAGAGAGAGAGAGAGAGAGAGAGAGAGAGAGAGAGAGAGATACATATGCACATTGAAAATATTTGACTGTAATAATAGAAATAATAGAAATTTTCCATATCGATGTTACACTTAAAAACCTGAAAACGTATCAAATACTTCAAAAATTTAACAAGCCCTTTCTGCAGGGTTATCTCATCTTTGAAAAGTGCAGTAACTTTGCGTGCTGTAATTACTTTTGTATCATACTTATGCATGTACAATAATAAAAATGATACATTTTGCTTACAGATTTAAACACAAAAGTATGAAAACTTATAATAAATTAGTTCAAAAATGAAACATAAACACTTCTGCAGGGTTCTCGTGGATTTCGCAAATGTCGCGTGTGTGAAAAAATCGTGTAAGCCAATTAGGTTCTAATGAAAAGTTCGCCTATTTGTGAATTTGCGCAACTCGAAGCACGCAGGATTGAGGTATTACTGTATTCCTAAAATTCCAGACATTAATTATTATTTGTTCCTGCTGGGTCACATACCTTTCGTATCTGGAGTGCCTTTCGTGCATGCAATAGATCCAGCCCATGTAGTATAACAAGGCAGATAACCATGAAGGTGCGGGGTGGGATGATATGCTCCTCATTTTGTGTGCCTGATTTAAGCCTTTGTATTTTTTGTGCTTCATCACACCTTTCTGTGTTTGCTACTTTTGCACTTTGTTAAGTGGAGCCCTTGCGCATGTTTTGTGCTATTTTGAATGTTTTAATGCTACTTTGCTTTCTGTACTTATTAACACGGAGCGTAAACGTAAGTGTCGCGAATTTCAGCGACGTTTAAACGATTTGTTTAATTTCAGATGTTTAGGGACGGACGACCTAATAATCTCTAAGAGGAAAAATTTGCAAACAGGATGACAAAGACTGAAGAAGGATG
>NC_087203.1:55028111-55089103 GCF_015104395.2 Macrobrachium nipponense | reverse complement strand
CTGAAGAAGGATGTCGTTTTACGAGGATGTGTTACAACACTAGACTCAAATAAATTTGACATGGAAATGAAACATCAAAAGCTTTCTCAAAATACAATAGGGAATTTTGAACGACATACGCTTGCACACGTGGTGTTAAGAACTATCACTAAGTCAATTTTCAAATCGTGGGAAAAACACCAAAATTAAGTCCCATTATGATGGAATAATGATTGGAATCCAAAGTTAAATGATATAGCAACCGATACATAATTACATTAACTTCACGGCCCAACGGATGGTAAGAATTTACTGATAACCCTGATACAGACCTAACCTTGGAAATTGCTCAATTTCTAATGATTCGTAAATAACTTGACTTGACTACTACAGACGCACTTTCAGTGTTACCTTGTTCGAGGCCTCAGGAAAACGGTCTCTCGTCACCTCTGTTATCGCGTCATATCACATACATTGGGTAATTTCGTCAAATTATTTTCTATTAAAAATAAATCTAAACACAATTTTCATCTCTGCTAATGTACAATTGACATTCCTTTGTGTTGGGCATTAATTTACATCAAAGAAGAACCAACACGCCAGATATCTCCCTTCTTCCCTGCATGAATCGTGTAGAGTTTGTCGCCTAATAATAGGGCCAGTATTATTCGCGACAATTAGCATCGTTTTGTCACCCGTGATAGGGCCTGCAATCTTCTGCTCCCTGATCTGTGGGTAGCAATGCAAGAAGGACTTATATTTGTTCCCACCATTCAGTCTCCGGAAAATCTATAACAGGATGTTTGTCACCCTTAATCTTTGCATGACCCTGGTGCTCTCACATCAATTGTGGCTAAGACTCAAAACCCTTCAGTTCTGGATTTGAGATTTGACTCTTTCTTGGTCCCGTGCCTGAATTCAAGACTTTGTCAGTGAGGACAAGAAGTTTCCTTCCGGAGTGCCGACATCTTTTATGACCATGGGGAAGAACAAATAGGAAGTATTGAAGAAATGGTTAAGTGAAGTAATTTCCAGAATGTTTGGATTATTGGATGCCGAAAACGGAACCCACCACACTCACTTCACTTTCATATAATCTTCGTTGAGTTGAACCTTCACCAGCATTCCATAAGAACTTCTCGGTCCTATTGGTAATGAGGGCTGCGGCTGGGATGTCGTATACAAGTCCTTACATTGTTAGTGTGATTACCTGGACTCACTACTCACTAGGTGCTCCATTTCTTATTTGAGTACTTACGTAGGTTTGGGTGTTCATCAGTAAGTGTTGTGGGGGGTGGTTGGTAAGAACAACACAACTGCAGTCATCATACCACATCTACAGTTTTGAAAAAAGAAGAAGTTATTTTTCATTTCGTGTCTTTTCATGTTTTTTCTTTGCATCCAGTTTTTCCGTTTTCGAAGACTTTACTTATAGTTACTATAACTATAGACTTACGATGTTATTTAAGACTCATACCTTCCTTCTAGACTAGAGGAATCATTGAAATAAGGATAATTTTTTGCTGCCTATTTTAATATGATTTTTTCTTACCTTTGAATCTGATATTATTATTATTATTATTATTATTATTATTATTATTATTATTATTATTATTATTATTATTATTATTATTATTATTATTATTATTATTATATTTTATTAAAAGTAATGGCTACTTCAGCAGCGTTACACTTGTAGAGATTCTTCTCTATTTTGTGAATAGCGGCTTTTTCCGTGCTACTTAAATAGGCTAGTAGAGCGTCTATAGAGGTCATGGTCAAATACAGGGTCAATAGGTGTATATATTTGAATTTTACAGATAAACTATGATACCATAGTCATCAAGTCATTAACGATTTTCTCTCTCTCTCTTCTCACCTCTTCTCTCTCTCCTCTCTCCTCTCTCTCTCTCTCTCTCTCTCTTTCTTAAAGCGAGCTTTCGTCTGGAGCTGCCAGACATCCTCGGGCTGGGAAGCTGAGGGTGGACTGATCTTGGTGCGGTGTCCGTCCTCCTTATATCTGTGGTTGACAGCAGGGGGTCTGCCCCATGCTTGTCTCCTATTGGCTGGTGGCGGTGAGTCTTCGTTTTCATTGGTTGCCTGAGCCAGGTCTCAAGCCACTTTCTTCGAGCCGATGGTAGCGTTGCAGCATATCCTGCAGCCGCCTGGACCTCTTGAGCGGCGCTGTAGCGTTGATGGGCGTTGGCTACGATGTGGGACGTCACGGCTAATTTGATTTCCATCGGCTGCAGGAGTACCTCGTTCGGGGGCGTTGTCTTCCGTGGAGTTGTCGTGATCGGTGGTGTCATTGTTGGTGGCAGGTCTTCTCATATTCGTAGGGAGGAGAAGTTCTTCCTGCTTCGTATTCAGTGTAGGTTTTATTTGCTGGATGAGGAGCGCCTCTAGCAGGCTCAACCGATGGGCATCAGGGGCCTTCCCGATGATTTTCGTGTTCTGTATGATGACATCCCGGGAGATGGCCTCCTGATGTTTGGTGTGGGCGTGATTCTTGATAGCCCCCTCTTGGGCGTGGCACGAGAGTCTCTTCGACAGTCGCATGGTAGTCATACCTACGTAGGCGCCGCTGCATTTGCGGACTGGGCATGTATACTGGTACACTACATGCGTCTGCTTCAGGGGTTCTCGTACCCATGGAAAGGGGTTATTTTTCATAATAAGGTCGCGCATCCTCCGATTCTGGTAATATATGATTAAGTCGATATTCTTGGTGTCGTCAGTCGGGGATACATTATCAGAAATAATTTTCTTCACGGTAATGGGAACTCATGAAGGCTTTGTAGTACAGCTTGATATTATCCTGGGGGCGGGGCTGCGGGCTCTCACTACCGTACCATTTCTCCAGGGCTGTGCGGACTTCCTTGCTGATTAATTCATTTGAGTACCCGTTATTCACAAGTACTTGGGAGGCGCGATCGAGTTCCTGGTGAGTGTCCTGCCAGGTCGAGCAGTGGGAGAGGGCCCTCCTGACGAAGGCCCTGACGGAGGTGCTTTTGAATCTGGCGGGGCACTCGCTGTCTCCATTGAGGCAAAGTCCTAAATTGGTCTTCTTTGTGTAGACTGAAGTACGGAGACCGTCTTCCGTCTTGCTTACAAGGACGTCGAGGAAGGGGAGCCGATCGTCGGAGCTGTGTTTGACTGTGTAATTCAGCACACTACACTGCTGAAATGCTTGACGGAGGGCTTCTACCTCATCCTCGGCGTCGACTTGCACAAAGATGTCGTCAATATAACGTCCTTTTGGCTGAACATCTGGCCGTGGTGGGTGGAGAAAGGGGCCTTCTTCGTGCAGATCTCCAGCAGCGTACGGAGTGAGGCTTCCGGTATGTTGTAAATAGTCTTCTCCATTTTTCCAGTAATTGCTCTCTCTTTCTGCTATTACAACTGGCGAGCATTAGAAATTGACTCCTTCCCCCTACCCCTCCCTTGCTGTTTCCTTCTTTAGGTACCTTAACGTGCAGATCTTGGAAGGCACTATTGCGCAGATATGATTCATCAGGAGGAGTCAATTTGAAGGATATTGCTTAAAAATTTATTTATCACAGTAAATAAACAAATAGATCAAAATATGAGTCGATCTAGTGGCCAACGTTTCTCAAGGTATCACCCGAGCATGATCACGGCAGTGGGTCGGAGCAGACTGTAGATGCTGTCAAGATCTACTCAATATATAGTGGTAGGTCAGCAGTGAGTCAACCGCTTGCTGAGTTTTCATTGGTTGGTGGCGCAATGCGTTCCTGCTATTGGTTGGAGAAAGTTTAATTCAAGACACTTATTGTAGTTGAAGGTCACGCTGTTGCAGCCTAGCAGACTGTCATAGCTGGGGCATGATCTCTGTGGGCGTTGCGTCGTGACGGCTCGCATTGTCATTGGCTGCTGGGCCGCTTGTCTCATCTGGTATTCTTTGATTGGGGGTTTAGCTCGGTCTGATATTACTGGTACTATTATTCATACTCATAGGTCTTCTTAAGTTGGTGGGGAGGAAGAGCACTTCCTGTGTCATATTTAATGAGGGCTTTTCTTGTTGTATAAGGAGTGCCTCGAACAGTTACAAACGTCGCTGGTCAGGAGCCATCCCTATTATATTGGTATTCTTGATAATACCGTCACGGGAGATAGCTTCCTGGTGTGCTGTCATAGTATGGTTTTTTAATTGCTCCATCTTGTGCGTGGCAAGAAACCCTCTTGGACAGTTTCATAGAAGTCATATCAATGTAAGAGATTGGGACATCCACGGACAGGGCATAAGAATTGTAGACTACATTCAACTGTTTCAAGAGGTCTTGTGCTGGGGGGGTTGGGTTGTTCTTCATGATAAGGTCCCGGGTACGTCGATTTTGGTAATAAATTACGAGTTCAAGTTCTTTGTCGACTTTGGTAGGGGTCACATTCTCTCTGATGATTTTTCTAAATGCATCTTTGTCCTCACGGTGATGCGCGTGCTTTCTAGCTTTGTAATACAGCTTGATCTTCTCATGGGGGTGGGGCTGCAGTCTCTCACTCTCTCTGTACCACCGATCCAGTGCTGTTCGGACTACTTTATTAATAAGTCGATTTGGATACCCGTTGTTAACAAGCATCTGAGTGACTCGGTCAAGTTCTTTGTGAGTGTCCTGCCAGAAGAACAGTGCATGAGGGCCCTCCGAATGTATGCCCTGACTGTGGTGTTCTTGAACCGCGCAAGGCATTCGCTGTCACCATTCAGGCAAAGCCCTAAGTTTGTTTGCTTTGTATACACCAAAGTTCTTAGACCATCGTCGGTCTTGGAGACGAGGATGTCGAGAAAGGGGAGCTGGCCTTCGTTGGTGAATTCAACTGTATAATTCAGTGAACTGCACTGCTGGAACATTACGAGACCATCAATATCATTATGGATCGCATCTACAGGGACCCTTCTACACCCCAGCTGAATATCCCAGAAGTATCCCTGCGGGCACTCCTCGAGATATGTATGAAGAGGGCCCCATACTCCACCCATAAAGGCCACAATGTTTCCCCTTTTAGTGTCATATTCGCCAACTTTTATATGGGTACTGTGGAAGATAGAGTTTTCTCCAATATTAGAAAACTCCGCAAATATGCAAGGTATATCAACGATATCTTTGTGCAAGCTGAGAATGAGGAAGAGGTTGAAGCTGCATTTTCCAGCAGTGTAGTTCACTGAATTATACCGTCGAATTCAGCAACGAAGGCCAGCTCCCCTTCTCGACATCCTCGTCTCCAAGACCGACTATGGTCTAAGAACTTCAGTGTATACGAAGCAAACAAACATGAGGCTTTGCTTGAATGGTGACAGCAAATGCCCTGCGCGGTTCAAGAACACCACAGTCAGGGCCTACATTCTGAGGGCCCTCATGCGCTGTTCTTCGTGGCAAGACACTCACAAAGAACTCGACCGAGTTACTCAGATGCTCATTAATATCGGGTATACAAATTGATAAATAAAGTAGTCCGAAAAGCGCTGGATCGGTGGTACTGAGAGATTGAGAGACTGCAGCCCCATACATATGAGAAGATTGAGCTGCATTACAAAGCTAGAATACACGCGCATCACCGTGAGGATGAGGATGCCCTGAGAAAAACCATCAGAGAGAATGTAACCCCTACCGAAGTCGACAAAAAGCTTGAATACGTAATTTATTACCAAAATCGACGTACCCAGGACCTTATCATGAGGAATAACCCAACCCCCCCAGCACAAGACCTCTTGAAACAGTTGAATGTAGTCTACTAATTCTTATGCCCCGTCCATGGATGTCCAGGCTCTTACGTTGGTATGACTTCCATGAAACTGTCCAAGAGGATTTCTTAGTATGCACAAGAAGGAGTAATTAAAAAACCATACCATGACAGCACACCAGGAAGTTATCTCCCATGACGGTATTATCAAGAATACCAAGATAATAGGGAGGGCTCCTGACCAGCGATGTTTGCGACTGCTCAAGGCACTCCATATACAACAAGAAAAGCCCTCATTAAATACGACACAGGAAGTGCTATTCCTCCCCACCAACTTAAGAAGACTTATGAGTATGAATAATAGTACCAGTAATACCAGATCAAGCAGCACCCCTAATCAAAGAATACCAGATGAGACAAGCGGCCCAGCAGCCTATGACAATGCGAGCCGTCGTGACACAACCCCCATGGAAGTCATGCCCCAGCCATGACGGTTTGCTTGGCAGCAATAGAGCAACCTTCAACAACGAGAAACTTTCTCGAACCAATAGCAGGAACGCATTGCGCCACCAACCAATGAAAACTCAGCAAGCGGTTGACCCACTGCTGACCTACCACTATATATTGAGTAGATTCTGACAACAGCTACAGTAGTGGTCTGGGTTCCCCCTCCCGCATCCCCCAACAGGGGTTGAGGGGGGGAGAACGATCCAAATGGAACCGAGACACACAGAAAACATTCCAACACATAACATAAGAAACTACATGTACGATATAAAACACCTAAGACAAATGGGTCTGTCCCATTCTGTATTCCTTCTCCTAATACCTTCCTTTCGCCCCACTATTCCCCCTTCAACAACCTAAACTTCCTTCCGGGGGACCCCTCTGGTATTTAAATCGGTTACAACCGAACCCTCACTCTATCCTATCCCACCCTATCCATCCATCCACAGCTACAGTCTGCTCCGACCCACTGCTGTGATCATGCTCGGATGATACCGAGAGAAACGTTGGCCACTAGATCGACTTATATTTTGATCTATTTGTTTATTTACTGTGATAAATAAATTTTTAAGCAATATTCCTGAAATTGGCTCCTCCTGATGAATCATATCGGCGCAATACTCGCCAGTTGTAATACCAGAGAGAAAGCAATTATTAGAAAAATAGGAAAGACTTTACAAGTTAAATGCAGCTGATGCAGCAATATCTTTCAATAAGACTTGTTTGAAAGAGGGTCTTCTTCCAATATATTATTATTATTATTATTATTATTATTATTATTATTATTATTATTATTATTTTTTTTTTTTTTTTTTTTTTTTTTTTTTTTTTTTGTGTGTGTGTGCTCTATCACAGTCCTCCAATTCGACTGGGTGGTATTTATAGTGTGGGGTTCCGGGTTGTTGCATCCTGCCTCCTTAGGAGTCCATCACTTTTCTTACTATGTGTGCCGTTTCTAGGATCACACTCTTCTGCATGAGTCCTGGAGCTACTTCAGCCTCTAGTTTTTCTAGATTCCTTTTCAGGGATCTTGGGATCGTGCCTAGTGCTCCTATGATTATGGGTACGATTTCCACTGGCATATCCCATATCCTTCTTATTTCTATCTTCAGATCTTGATACTTATCCATTTTTCCCTCTCTTTCTCTTCAACTCTGGTGTCCCATGGTATTGCGACATCAATGAGTGATACTTTCTTCTTGACTTTGTCAATCAACGTCACGTCTGGTCTGTTTGCACGTATCACCCTATCCGTTCTGATACCATAGTCCCAGAGGATCTTTGCCTGATCGTTTTCTATCACTCCTTCAGGTTGGTGCTCGTACTACTTATTACTGCAAGGTAGCTGATGTTTCTTGCACAGGCTCCAGTGGAGGGCTTTTGCCACAGAATCATGCCTCTTTTTGTACTGGTTCTGTGCAAGTGCCGGGCATTCACTTGCTATGTGGTTTATGGTTTCATTTTTCGTATTGCACTTCCTACATATGGGAGAGATGTTATTTCCGTCTATCGTACTTTGAACATATCTGGTTCTTAGGGCCTGATCTTGTGCGCTGTTATCATTCCTTCAGTTTCCTTCTTTAGCTCTCCCCTCAGTAGCCATTGCCAATTGTCATCGCTGGCTAGTTCTTTAGTCTGTCTCATGTATTGTCCGTGCATTGGTTTGTTGTGCCAGTCCACTGTTCTTTCTGTCTTTCTCCTGTATCTGTATATTTCTGGGTCTTCGTCTACTTTTATTAGTCCTTCTTCCCATGCACTCTTTAGCCACTCGTCTTCACTGGTTTTCAGATATTGCCCCAGTGCTCTGTTTTCGATGTTGACGCAGTCCTCTATACTTAGTAGTCCTCTCCCTCCTTCCTTTCGTGTTATGTATAGTCTGTCCGTATTTGCTCTTGGGTGTAGTGCTTTGTGTATTGTCATTTGTTTCCTGGTTTTCTGATCTATGCTGCGGATTTCTGCCTTCGTCCATTCCACTATTCCTGCGCTGTATCTGATTACTGGCACTGTCCATGTGTTTATGGCTTTTATCATATTTCCGGCGTTGAGTTTTGACTTGAGTATCGCCTTGAGTCTCTGCATATATTCTTTCCTGATCGTGTCCTTCATCTCTTGGTGTTTTATATCTCCTCCTTCCATTATTCCCAGGTATTTGTATCCTGTCTCATCTATGTGTTTGATGTTGCCTCCCATCTGGTAGCTTTATCCTTGAGTTCTCGTTACTTTGCCTTTTTGTATGTTGACTAAGGCGCATTTTCTATTCCAAACTCCATCCTGATGTCCCCAGATACAATCCTTACAGTCTGGATTAGGGTATCTATTTCCTTGATGCTCTTACCATACAGCTTGATGTCGTCCATGAACATCAGATGGTTGATTTTGTTGCCTCTTTTCTTGAGTTGGTACCCGGCATCCATCTTCTGTAGTACTTTTGTCATGGGAATCATGGCTACTACGAAGAGTAGTGGGGACAGTGAGTCGCCCTGGAAGATCCCTCTCCTGATATTAACCTCTGCTAGTCTTATTCCAGAGCTTGTAAGTATTGTATTCAGTTGCGCATTGTATTTCTGAGGGAAGCTGATGGTATTTTTCCTCTGGCCCATATATTTTCAGGCATTCTATTAGGCCATGTGTGTGGTATCATGTCGAAGGCTTTCTTATAGTCTATCCATGCCATGCTTAGGTTGGTTATCCTTCTCCTACTGTTCTTCATTACCATTTTGTCTATCAGGAGCTGGTCTTTTGTGCCCCTACACTTCCTTCTGCAGCCTTTCTGTTGGTGGGGGATGGTGTTTGTCTCCTCTAGGTAGTTGTATAGCCTTTCACTGATGATACCTGTTAGTAACTTCCACATTATTGGTAGGCAGGTGATAGGCCTGTAGTTACTGGCTATATTTCCCTTACTCTTGTCTTTTTGTACTAAGGATGTTCTTCCTGTGGTCATCCATTTGGGTGCTTGGTGATTTGAGATACAATGCTGGAGTTGTTCTGCTATTCGTGGGTGTAGGGCCTTGAAGTTTTTGAGCCAGTATCCATGGACTTCATCGGGACCTGGGGCTTTCCAGTTTGGCATTTTCTTTAGTTGGTGTCTGACTGTGTCTGTCGTGATCTCTGTGAATCTTTGTTTTATTCTCCCTGTTTCTTCTTCCTTGACTTCCTGGAGCCATGTTGCATGTTTGTTGTGTGATACCGGATTGCTCCATATGTTTTCCCAGAGTCTCTTACTTGGTTCGGCTTCAGGAATTTCTGGTGGTTGTCTTCCCCTCTTAGTTGGCTGTATAGTCTTTTCTGGTTGGTTCCGAATAGTTTGTTCTGTTGGTATCCCTTATTCCTGTTCATGTACCGTTGGATCTTGTGTGCTTTGGCCTTAAGCCTCTGTTTTACATCTTCTATTGTGTTGTTTAGTCCCCTCTCTTGTACTTTGTATTTCTCGTTGAGTTCCTCCCTTGTTTTCTTGCTTCTTAGCCTTTTTTCTGCCATCTCTTTCAGTTTACTCAAGTCAGATCTCATCACCATGATTTGCTTTTCCAGGCGCCTTTTCCAAGGAGGTTGCTGTTTTGGTTTCTGTTGGGTTGGTTGTGACGGTGGTGTTGGTGTTCGAATCCCCATCAGTTCTGCTACTAATCTTGCTCCTGCATATGTCAAGTTATTTGTTTCTGTGATACTGGTGGTGTGTATTAGGCCCATTATTTCATTGACCTCACTTGTTTTCTCCCTTAATTTCTTGGTGTTGTAGGCTTTCATGGAGGGGATCTTTGTTCTCTCTGTATCTGGCTCCATCCATTGTCTAATCTTTTCTACCCATTCCGTCCTCTCTGTTACTTCGTCGGTGTTTCTTCGTGTGTCGTTGTTTGATACTTCATACTCCCTGTCGTCTTCTGTGGCATCGTCTCTCAGTTCGTCTTCGTGTAATTCGTTGTCGTGTGACATTTCCCTTTCCAGTTCTTCTCTTTCTGTTGGGGAGAGCCAGTTCTTTTTCTTTATGTTCCTTACTTGGTCTGCCAGCCTCTGCTCTGTTTGGGGTGTGTTATTCCTCTCATTCCAGATGTTTATCAATCTTCTTCTATATCCTCTCTCCGTTGGGTTGCTTCCGATGAAGCATCTCCATATTTCCTTATTTTCTTCTCTTGTCCATTTCTTCCGTTTTGCCTCTGTAGCTCCAATCTCAGGCTGTTGATTACTGTCGTGGTGATCAGTTGCTGGATGACGACCTCCAAGTACCTGACCGTCTTCCCTACAATTGGGTTGAATACCTGGTTGCCGGACGAGGCTCCTCTGTTGCCAGAGGTTCCATTTACGTCGTTGTCGTTTATTCCTTCATTTCTTTCCATCATTGCTGAGTTTTGCTATTTAACCCATATCTGGACCCTACCCCATCAGGGATAGGTACTCATTTACAGCTGAGTAGACTGAGGAAATTATGGTTAAGATCCTTTCCCAAGGAATCAACGCCGAGGAGAGCGGTCACCCATCTAACGACTGACCAGCCCCAATGTTGCTTAACTTGACTTAAGTCTATTGACGACCTAACCAACTCCTCCACGGCGCCACATTATTATTATTATTATTATTATCATTATTATTATTATTATTATTATTATTATTATTATTATTATTATTATCTTATTATTATTATTATTATTATTATTCAGAAGATAAAACATTTTCATATGGTATAAGCCACATGGGCCATTGACTTGAAATTCGAGCTTCCAAAGAATATGGTGTTCATTAGCAAGTAGTAAGAGGCGGTAAAAGGGAACTATGGAAAGGGATGCCACTTATTAAAAAGAAATAAATGAATTGATAAAATAACAAACAGATAAAAACGTATTCAATTGCAAGGAGAATAATATTAAGATAGTCATTAATGTATTGCACCTTTGCTTGAATTTCTAATGTTCCAATCGCACGATTTCCTCTGGAACTGGGAAGTTCGACAGCAAAGCACATTTAATGCATATTGGTGCTGCTGTTCAGCGAATCTGGTTGCTCTTGGCAGTGGTGAATGTGAAAGATCTCTGTTGAAAGACAACTTATGAAAAAGTGTAAAACAAGAGACCATCCATCGATGGTCCAAGTCGTAACTACTACTATTAGGAAACAGAAACCTACTACCACGAACCATGCTATCTAAAAGGAGCAGACATCCTACCAGAAAACAGTATTCTAGTAAAGAAAGCACAAATGCCCTAAAACAGGTTGCATCGATTTCATCACTATTGTAAACATATGAGGCCTTATGAACAATACCTAACTTTCATGCAGCATTCACTGAAACTTTCATAGATGTTAATTAAATGTTAGATGCAAGTCAAACGTTACACCTAGAAGAGTTAAAGCTTCAGATTCGTTCAGCAAAGTTCCATTCACCTGGAGGGGAGGATGTGGTGGGAAATCTGTACGAGATCTAATCAGTAGTGTTCTTGTTTTACTGTAGTTCAGTCTCATACCGACTACACCATTCCATGATCTGGTCCATTTCCTGATTGAGGCTAAGGGCTGCAGCCAGCTTCAGTTCTCAAAAGTGGAGACTTTACTACATCTACAAGTGTTGCATTATCAGCATTTGGAACAATCTTGTTTTCCTGGCCATCAACCATGTCACTTGTATATACTAAAAATAACAGTAGACCAATGATACTGCCTTGTAGAATTCCAGACACAACAGGTCTTGGTTCTGTAAAGACCCCATCCACAGAAACTTGCTGCTGCCTACCTGTAAGGAAATCTTGAATCCTAAAACATATCACCCACTCCAAGATTCTGAAGTTTATAAAACTTTGGAGAGCAATGGGAGAATAGAAACTGGCCCATAGTTACTGCAGTCAGAGATATGCCAATCTTTGGATCGGGCACTGTATTGCTAAGCTTGTGCTCATCTGCAAAGATACTATGTAGACATAAAAATCTATATAATCTACTAAACTTTGGAGACAACACGCTAGAAACTGTTTTAAAAAGCAAAGGAAAGGAACCATCAGGGTCTTCTCCAATCCTGCTGTCAAGATTATCCAGAATTTTCTTAACATTCCTGGAGCAAAAAAAAAAAAAAAAAAAAAAAATGCAAATTTTGTAAGAAAGGATTCATGATGACAAGTATCAAGTAGAGGGACATCCCCACCTGAGTTGCTGAGCTTCAAAAGCTTGATGAAGCAGCTCAGCCTTTTCCCTAGTGCCAGTAACCAATCTACCATCATCTTTTAGTAGTGGTGGAATTAAAGACAAGCATGACCCTAAGAAAGATTATGCCAATTTGGTCAACCGTGTGTGAGACTGACTAATTTCTTGATGTTTCCTCTTCAAGAAATTATTGTAATCTCTCTCAGCTGTATGGTAAGTTCTATTCGCAGCATGGTAAGACTCAGCAATAATGGTGTCAGCTCTAGGTATAATATAAATGCAGTTAGCCATTTTTCTTAGTTTAGGAAGCAATAGAAAGTGAATAAATGTAAAAAAAAATTGTCTGTTTCTTGGCTGTTTTTTTTCACGAAGAAAAATTTTCTGAAAAAAAACTAGCTTGATTTTTTTGGGTTGCAACCCTAATCACATAAGAAACTTATGCAACTGAGCACTGGCTGGATCCAAATGAAAACAGTAAAGTACCCCACAAGGGCAAGGGTAGAGCTATCTGTAAACCCACTGATTACCTTAACCTCATAGGTAAAACCTCATCTTCTGAGTTCTGGGTTTTTCAGGATTTACCAATGTAGTGCCTTCCATGCCTAAAGGATTGCCAAAGAGGAAATGAATTTTTAGGTAATTTGTATTTTTTAGGAACACTATACAAATCTTAAGTTTCCATAATAGGAAACCTTCCATTGCCTCAGCTTGATAGTTCAATTGTAGAACTATTCTTCAGGGCTGGACCACTGATTCCAGGAGGGTCTGGTTCTGGGGATAGGACTCTCTGTATTCCTTCCGGTTTGCCCATAACATGATTAGGATGTGGATGATTGTATTCCTGTAATACTCTCAGACCTAGCAAGCGGGTTTGGCTTACACTTGCGCCACTCTAGTCATGTGGGGTAGGGTAGGGACACGGACATTTGGGAGTCTAATCTCACTTTTGTAATTGGTGGGAAAATAAACTTCATGAAAGGCTGATGATGTCTTTTTAATATTTTCAGTTTTAATTTTTTATCCTATCCTTTATGACTAGTGAATGTAAGGATTCTAGTACCCCTTGGCACTTTGATGATGATTTGGCATAGTTGACGACCTATGACAAGTCCTCGACACGAATGACAAATCTTGGCATGAACTTGCCCATGTATATTGAATGCTCCAATGGTGGTAGTATTACCACTCTGGGTAGTCATCACAAGTAAAAAACTTGCCAGTGTGGGAACACAGCAGATAATTCGAAAGTATTACATGTGAAGTACATTCCCTTGGAATGTGACTACGAAACACTGGCTCTTTCGTTTGCTAGTTATGGTAAAATAATAGAGTTAAGAATGAATCTTGATGTAAGTGATGGGAAATGGGAAGTATGGGTAGCTTTTGAAAAAACATGAAGCTGTACTGAATACCAACAGCAATATTAATAATATAAAAATTTGTAAATCTACTGTCCAAGGAGCACTGTCTGACAGGACCCCTAAAAACATCTCAATGGGTGCAAGTGGCTCATCTAAATTTGGAGGACACTGCCACTTTTGAAAGAGCTCCCAAACCTCCAATGTGGTTGGTGTATCAGCTAGGGGGGAAAATTACAACTACTACAAATTTAGCGGATACATCCAAAAAAAGGTTGGGTATATTGATATGGGTAATATCTCAAGGTTTGGTAAAGGCAGTGTCCTTTTTCATGCCAAATCAAAGACCCAATCATATATGCTGACGCTGAAGAAGTTTGAGAAAGATGACACGATAAAAGTCATTAGACCACACATGAATTTCAGTTATGGAAAAGGAGTAGTATTTGATAGAGACCTTTGTCAATTGACGGAAAGTGAAATATTAGAAATAAGTCCAACTTCTGTATGGACGGTAAGGAAAATTCCAAGGCAATTAAGGTCATTTTAACTTTGGGGACTCCGATGTACCATCTTATGTCAATTTTGGAAATGAAAGGGTCAAAGTTGAACCATTTTTTATCAAAACCTCTGCATGGCCATAACTTTTCAATTTGGTCATCCATCCAGATTCTGCAAAAATACTAAAGTTTGTAATAATTGCTCAGCCCCTGAACATGTTCCTTGTTCCAAACAACCCAAATGTTTTAATTGCATAGAGGACCATACCCCAATAAAAAGTGCAGCCAATATAAATATGAAGAGGCAGCTGTATGCAAAGCTAATGCTGAGCATAAAAGCATTAGTTATGCTAAAAAATTAATTGGTCTGATAAAGACCTGTGCTGTTGCTCTTAATTCCGTATCCCCACTAAAAACTCAAGCCAACAATATAGCACCTTTACCTGCTGTAAAACCAAGAATTCCTGAGACTAAGACTCAGTCATCTGATCTAGGTGCTCAGCGTGCTAGGGTTGAAGCACCCCTAGAGATATCCCCCATAGGATATGAGAGAGGGTGACAGCGATAATGATAATGACGTCTTATTTTTCTTTTCCTCCTATGAGACTACTTCTAGTGAAGGATCGTGATCACGATATAACGTCAGACTGGTCACATGACTAGGACGTGACTACACGAAAATGGGACAGAGAGATTAATATTCTTAATCGTTTGCTTTTTATTTTCATATTGATAGCCCTACCTATAATTTTATGGTAGCATTTAGGCTGCAATACTGTATGAAACACAAGACGATAAATGATGAATTTACTGCGATGTCATGTAAGAAATGAAAGAATATACATATTTTAGTATCTAGTTTACTGAAGCACATAAATTGTATACCTACCATTGAAATCCTTAAATCATTGGCTTGACGATGTTTAGTTGATTGATTATGATTGATTATGAAATTTAGGTCTCGATGACCAAGTGAAAATTAAATATATACATTAGTGTGGTAAATTATGAATATGTGAATGATACCAGTGTTCAAATATGAACGGAAAAGAAATTAAGAATGATAATAGATAAAACCAATAAAAAATCAATAATTATAGAAATTTTATATTTAAAGATATATACTTTATAGAATAATAATGTCTAAATCTTTACTAAATATGCTCAAATCATATCTCATTAAAATAACCAGATTCTGTTTCAAGATCTCAAAAGAAGGATTCTCCTTATTGCTTTTCAGCTGCATGGTGTATCTCAGACCTGGCTCATGCCTCCTTAGGTCCAGTGGTAGCTGATGGGATACTTTCAATGGGTGAAGTTCTAAAAGCTTCAGTGTAGATCCTTAGCCCCATATTATGCACAATGTCCAATTCCTTAAGTTTAGTCTTTGAAGCAGATAAGTATACTTGGCAGCCATAGTCTAACTTGGATAAACATACTACATTGTAAAGCCTTAATAACGATTTCTTATCAGCACCCCAATTGAAATTAGACTCTACTTTTAAAATATTTAGTGATCACTTCACTTTCTCTTTTGATTGGTCAATATGATTATTCCAAATGAGCTTTTCATCAGCGACCACTCCTAAAAATTTTACTTCAGTGGAGTAGGGTAAAATAGTTCCATTGAAGGTAAGAGTTTTTTTATTTGGAAAATCGAAATCCTTGCTCATTAGCCCACTTGCTAACTTTATTCATGGCTCTTTGCATGAACCTTCTAGTAGAAACTGCATCATACCCTGTGCAGTACAAATAAAGAGCCTTTTACTGGTCATGGTGTAATTTCTACTAGGCGCATCATTAATGGCAATAGCAAGGATTGATTGATAATGTCTGTTAAAAGCTGGCTCACAACATCTAGGTTATTGACACCGAAATAAATCTAGATAAGAAAAAAATAAAATCTAAAAAAATAAAAGCATAAAATTAAAAAATTCTAAAAAATATTATTGATAAAAAATCCTATTTGTTAAAAATAGATAAATTCTTATTCCTATTTATATAAATATATTTTGTTGAGGAGGCCCGCCTCCCACATAAAGATATATAACTGCTCTATATTAGAATCCTTCCCAAGAATTGTTGGTAGGATAAAATGACCTTCTCTATCACGTCCCCAAGACAGGAACATATGTCTTAAATTCCCAAGTCTGGGACATTCAACCAGGAAAGGTCTCACAGTCAAGGGTACAGTACAGTCATCGCAAAATGGAGGATTTTCACGGGACATCAAGAACCCATGAGTGAGTCTTGTATGTCGAATCCTCAATCTGCACAACATCGTTTCCTGTCTCGGCATATACGGATATGACCAAGGAGACACTGATGACGTGATATTGCGCATTTTCTGGTTAGTTAAAATATTCTCCCATTGGGACTGCTATAATATTTTAACTAACCATTATAAAAAAAATATTCTAGCAGTCCCAATGGGAGAATATTTTAACTAACCAGAAAATGCGCAATATCACGTCATCAGTGTCTCCTTGGTCATAGCAAGGAGGGCGACACTAAGGACACTACCCTGAGGAACTCCCTCTTCTTGTGAGAGTGGTCGCAATACATGATTTCCAACTCTTACCTTAATATACCTTTCTGATAAAAACGAATTTACATATCTGATCATTTTTTTTATGCTTTGCTATTCTGCAAGGCATCTTTGAGTTCCTGCAGTGTACATTTTGCATTATATGGTTCAAAATTATTTTCACTCAAGAGAAATCTGGGCATTTCTAATAACGTGGAATTCTCGAGAATAGTTGTCACTACTCGATATTCTCGAGAAAAGTTCTAATTTTTCTTCGATCCTATCTGGTTGGGTAATTAGGTCACCGTTTATCTTAATGGTAGGCAGAGGTTCAGGGACAAACCTGCCATTTAGTTTTTTAATTTTCTTCCAAATCGTTTTGGATGGCGTTTTTGAGCTAAAGTATTTATTTTGCTTGGCCACAGCATCAGGGAACTGCTGGTCTAGAGGGCTTTCCTTTCGTTGTTGGAATAGAGGCAATTACACTGTTGATGGTGTTTAGTGAGGAAATTGGGAAACACTACTTTTCTTTTGGGTAAAACTGAGGTGTAATGAAAGTTATAACTTTTGAAAGACGGAGCGCACATGCTTACTGCATGACGTTTCGAGAGACACTAATGAGTTTGCAATTTTCCAGTCCTGTGGTTGGCTGATCAACAGCCAATCAGGAACGTCGTAAGGGACGGAACTGGGCAGCAGAAAGACGGCTGCTGTGAATTCATTATAGTACTAAATGCGGTGAAATACAGTTGACCCCCCAACCCCTAGTGGCTTTCATATTCGAGGGACCGTTCCTTGCAGTCCGTGTTGAGTTGTAACTTGGAAATACCACTATTACATACATGAAGCAACCAAACACAATGATTTTCACAGCTAAATACAAACACAACAAAACCTAATATCTTTCTTCAACGCAATATGCATTTCCACTTTACGTAGATAAGTAGAACACACTTAACTAACCACAACTTGAGGTAAAGTACAATCTCTCTTGTTGAAGTTTCGACAGGCAGAGAATTGTCTTAGTGTCCTTAATTAGAACGATGGAACTAGCCTCCTCCCGGTTCACTTGGTGTTGGGGTTAGTCTGCTTTTGTTAGACATTCCTTGCATAGAAATCGAGTTTACACGGTTGTCATCAAAGAGTGTTTTTCAAGCACTGCCCCCATAACACTTTTTGTTGGTAGATGGAATGTTAAGTCCCGGTCCCCTAGGAGTCTTAGTCGAAATCAAAGGGCATTTTGATGCCTTAGTAATTCTAAGTTATTGCATGGAATGGGTGCAATAATGCAGTTTCCTAACCTGTCATAATTTGATAGGTTACTTTAGAACCACATAGATTTCATAACACACCTTTGCATTTTAAGTTAATAAAAATTAAATATAATTTGTTTTGGCGATTAATTCTTAAAAATCAATTTTCATTGTCTCTTGATTCAGTAAAGTATATATCTTCATGTGTTTATATATCTTCGTAGATTTATTTTCATATATGTAATTTGCTGGCTTGGTTTCACATTGATGTCTATGTGTGTGAGTGTTTGCTAATATAAATATTCATCAGTAATATATAATTGTTTATGAAATTACCAGAAAGATTTTCTCCAGCCAAAGATGGTGGTTTCATTATAATTTTGTAGTTCTGCAGGACTATTTATGGGAACTGTATATTGCTAAGTGATTTAAGGTGTATTTTTTGGGAAATTCTGTGAACAGGAGTGAATTTAATTTCAGGAAATTCTGTGAAAAACTTTGGTTTGGTTTTTGAAGTTTTATTCTTTGGCAACTCTGGAAATTTTTGCTTTTCATTTTGTAGAGATTCTGTGGCCCAAAGGATTTGTGCGAAGCTGTACTTTTTGTTTTTGGAAAATTTGGATTTTGTTAATTCAGTAAAAAGGTTTGTTTTTATTTCGAGATTCAGTGGAACTTTGTAGGTTAGGTAAATTCTGTGGGCAGGCTTACTTGTTGTTTTATGGAATTTGGTTTTGGAAAATATTATGGCTTTTGGTCATGGGATTTCTTTTAAATTCCAAGGAAAACTTTGATTTTGGGAGTATTAAGAAATTTTGGTCTTGAGGAAATTCAGTGGGAAGATTTGATTTTGGTTTTAGGAAATTCTATGGTAAGCCTTTCTTCAGCCTTGAAACGTCCTATTGGACGTTTTGGTAACCTCTGTTGAAAAGTTTGGTTTTGGTAAATTTGGAGAAATTCTGGGGGGGGGGAGATTTGGTTCAGGTTTTGGGAAAATTCTAAGGGAAGATCTATTTTGGGTAATTTTATAAATAATTTTGGTTGCTAAAAAATCTTTGGGATGTTTTTATTTTGGTGTAGGAAAAGCCTGCTGGCAGTTGTGCAGATAATCTTTTGGGGAAAATTCTCTTGGAAACTTCGTTTTGGGAAACTGTGAGAAGTTTGCTTTTGGTATTGGAAATTCTGTGTAGGAGTTTGGATTTGGCAAGTTTTGTGCCAGTTAGTTCTTTTTGTTTTGGGATATTTAGTGAAAATGTTAATCTCTGTTTTGTGAAAATCTTTAGGAAGTGCTTTGTTTTTGGGAAATATTGTAAGAAAGTTTGTTTTTGGCCTGAGAAATTGTAATGGAAATTTGTTCTCTAGTTTTGTGAAAGTCTTCGGAAAAGTTTGATTTTACTTTTGAGAAATTCTGTGTGTAGGTTTCTTTTGGTTTAGTAAAAGTTTGTGTGCAAGTTTGTTTTCGGTTTTGCATAATTGTGTGGGATGGTTTGGATTTTGATATATTCTTTGCTGCATCCCTTTCAATTTTTGTCTGTTCCCTTCGGTGTGTCTCTGTGCAGTTCAATCTCTTTAAATTACCTTTGCTTCAACTTTTATATGTAAATACAAATCCATTGGGTGAGCCCTCTAGGTGTGTATAATTTAAACTCAGCGTCTTATTAGACTAATTTATGATAACAATAACCTTAGCTGATAGGTGAACTATTGGAACTGAAATTTTAGTACATAAATATTGTATAGCATGTTTTTATGTTCTGGGAGCTTTTTTGCATTTCCTTACTATGTCTTACTTTTTATTTGCATAGATTGTCACTGCAACAGTTGAAACTGTAGGAGAATTGGATATAGCAGCAAATATGCCCCAGGAGCATGTGGTGAAAGCAGTGGCTAGGGCTGTCACATTAACTGAGGAGGATGTAGGTTAGTATATGATGTATGATTTTTAGAATTTAACTCAACAAATATCAAATGTGATTCTAAATTAGTACTCTCAGCAAAAGTTGCAGTCCTAAAATTTCAGATAACATAAAATCATTAATTTTGCTACCATAAATCGTATCACCCTCGGTAAAACCGTTGCTAAATGACATTTTTTGTCTTCAGTCAGTGGATTAAAATATAATAAAAACATGTTTGTAACTTGTCACATGAATGGGCTAATCTTAATATTGAAGTTTCTCCTTAAGCCAATATGAAACTTGACAGTAACCTGATAAAGAACCTAACTGTATTACCTACGAGTTATTATCAAATATGTATGTGAAAATAACATTAATTACCTTAAGCAGCCTTTTTAACGTAAAACAGAGGTGGTGAATAATTTACTCAAAACAGACGTTGTTCTAACACTTGATTTATTTCATTCTTAGATTAAGTAATTTTCTTACCAACATATTATGTTTTTATTAGAATATACCAGCTGTCTGTTTGCCAGGAAAGAAATCTAATCATGTGTAAAGTCTCAAAGTTATGTGAAGTTATTAACGGAAACTTTCAACTCAGACCTAAATGACATATTTCCGGCACAGGTATAAAACACCATTTATAAAGAAGTCCGCTAAAGCTGACTGCTTCAGCAACACTAGTTGTGTCCCTTAGGAAGCCCCTGAGATCAGAAATGTTTCTGGTGGCCTTACAGTCTCACAAAAGAAATAAATAAATAAATAAATAAATAATAAATAAATGAATGAATGAATGAATGAATAAATAAATAAATAAATAAATAAATAAATAAAGGAAAAGTAATAAATAAAATAAAAAAGGATCAAAGTATAAAAGTCCCTTTAGATGAAACTTTTGTGGTATACGAATTACCCATGTACTACATAATTTAGAAACATCTACCAAGGAAGTTGACTAAGAAGAATTTAAAACCAAACAAACTGATGTTTCATAAAATAATTTTGCCTTTTTCTCATTAGCTTTGCTATCTGCTCCAGTAGAGTTGTCTTGCCCTGTAGTTAGGCAAAAAGGAACAATTAGTTATTTAAAATCCATTGCTCTTCTTATTGACTAAATTTTCTTTATGAATATAATTTTATCATGCCAATATCTGCAACATGATCGTATGTGGTTTGTGAGAAAAGCTGCATCAAGTAGGGTACAGAAGAAGGCTGTCAGCTTTTAGTGAGACAGGTGTTTTATTTAAAGAATTGTGGGAGATATTTTCAGCAAATTTATTATTAATATTGTTAATACTTATAAAAAAGGGACAAGAAAGGAGATTTTAAAGTATCTCAGAAGGAATTATTTGACCAAGCAAACAATACTTGCTATTTAAGTCTGTGGTAGAAGGATTGGAGAAGAATATTCGAAATGGCTGTATTTGTACTTGATTGAAAACAGTGAAAACTACTATGCTTATGTTAAACACGCTTAGTCTTTAATTTCCATCCACGGTATTTTAGTTTAAAAGACCTAATATCTTTGTAGCAAATGCAACTGCTAATGTTGCTAAACCAAGTGTTGTTGGAGAGGACGATGAGCCAATAGATACTACGCAACAAGATGATGAAGACTCTGGTTCCTTTTGGATAACTTCCCAGGGGAAGTTCAAGTTTAAACTTGAAGAATTGCCTTCACATCTTCAGGTTATCTACACAATTTTACTTGTAAGTTAATTTTGCATGCCATCCTTAGTTGTAGTCTTTTTCTTCAGTACGATTTATTGCTTTTTTGCAATACCACTAATCATATTGCTATGTTTCAGCCATTTGATAAAGTACACCATACTGAAACTTAGCTAAAGGACCTTTGATAAAAGATTGTGTGAAACTATTATCAGAGCATATATTATATATATATATATATATATATATATATATATATATATATATATATATATATATGTGTGTGTGTGTGTGTGTGTGTGTATATATATATATATATATATATATATATATATATATATATATATATATATATATATATATATATATATATATATATATGAGCCGCATCACTTCCAGGCTTCCCATTGAATTATAACAGGACGCTATGTTTGTTTATATTTCGGGCAAGGTGTACAGCCCTCCAAACGGCTATAGGGCATAATTATTATATTTAGAGCACTGTAGACAGTAGATTTAAGTTGATATACATATTTTCGAAGTTATGATTGGTTGAAAGGACAGACATACATTTCTTTACTATACTTTAGTGTGGAACAGAACAACATTGGAATGCATAACAGGACCAGTCTGAGAGCCTCACCATCACCCATACTGTATTCTCCTGGCCTAAAGAGCATTTTGCAGCCAAAATACTGTTGCTCTTTCAATACGCACTGCAATATTAACGAAAATATGGATCTATGCAATATCGATGACATTTATTTAAACAGCTACGTAAGCAGTTTATATGACATAATGTTATGGCATTCAACCTCCTCAGCTGACGGCTACAGAAATGGGTCAAACCTTCAACCTTCACATAAATGCGATTTATTTTATATCATTACTCTGAGATAAATTCAGCATTCTTAGCTTTTTTATTTAACTATTATAAATAAACTGCAATATTTCATTAAAATCATCAATATATATATAATATGTACAACATAATGTAGAAAATCGTACACTATTATGGACATCACATACAACATTGCTTAAGTTTCTTGGGGGGGGAACCGCACCAAGTAACTTTTCAGAGAGAAAAGGACGCATTAATGAATTCCCCGGTCATGAAATTTTCGGATTTCAGCAGATTTTAGCTATTCTTGTGGGAGGGGGAGCAGGGTTGTGGTATGCATATCAGGGAATACCGGGGTCAACTGTATGTGTATATATATATATATATATATATATTATATATATATATATATATATATATATATATATATATATATATATACACGAGCTACAATGTCCTTTAATATATAATTCGCTCTACCTCGGAAATACGGAATTAATATATTTTCATATATGCTAAACCGAAGGGGATATTTTCTTTACGATAATAGATTTGCCTGTACCTGGCCGCGAACGCAGGAGACATTCAGATCAAGGCACGTCAGTGAAGCTCTTCCACCCCACCACCGCTTCACTGACGTGCCTGGATTTGAATGTCTCCTGCGTTCGCGCCCAGGTACAGGCAAATCTATTATCGTAAAAAAAAATTCCCCTTCGGTTAAGCATATATGAAAATATATTAATTCCGAGGTAGAGCGAATTAGATATTAAAGGACATTGTAGCTCGATGTATGTATATGAATCACGGTAATGTGATATGACTTATATATATATATAATATATATATATATATATATATATATATATATATATATATATATATATATATATATATATATATATATATATATATATATATATATATATATATATATATATATATAATATATATATATATATATATATATATATATATTTATAATAATAATAATATCCTTTATTTCAGCTCAGGGGCATATACATGGAATATACAAAAGACAGACAGTAACTTTCACAATCTAGATACATGAGACATGATAAAAAAAATGATAAACAGCAAGCTAAGGTAGCATAAATGATAGTAAACATAATACTGGTAATAACAGTAATGATATTGGAGAGAATAAAAAGCATTGAGAGTTATAACAGTTAGTGCACAGTTTATATAACTTAAATTTCAACTTGAGACCTTAGGTGGTTTCAGTAGTCAGGTTGAATACGAAAATTGAATGTAGAAAATCTTTAACTTGATAGTATTCACAGTAATAATTAAAAAGTAAAATATGAGCAATAAATATAATAATAATGACAGAATCTGCAGATGACATCTTGCCAATACAGAGATTAAGTCCTTTAGGGAACAAAGGCCTCATTTTCCCACAATTTAGATCTTCTTGCTTCACTCCTTAGGGGGCTTTGTATGAGCGAATTGCTGCTGTTTCTCACTCGGGTTATCAGACTGGACATTGTTCGCCTTACGATGATTTTTAAGTTGTCCTGGCGGTTTTCTATGAACATCTGTGTGGCGGAGTGATAGCGGGGAGTGTTTGTGAGGCGTTTCAAAATGTTATTTTGCACAACAGTGATACGTCTCATGGTCTCTCGGGTATAGTTCGTCCAGAGGGAGCACCCATAAATACTGTAGCAGTACGAGTGGAAGAGCAGCAGTTTCACGTGTCGGTGACAAAAGGCAAACCTCCTTGCAATCATGTTGCTAGTTGCACATAGTTTACGATGCCTCTGTTCAATGTCTGCCGTATCTTTTAGGTTCTCGGTGATAATGTGACCCAAATACGGAAATTCGTGCACGAATTCCAGCCGATGATTTGCAAGGAAAATTTGTGGTTCTGTAATATGCTTAAGCGATCTCAGGAGCAGCGATTGGGAGTGAGTTCAATTTGACATTCAAGGCATCTGTGTACGTATTAAACAGGTATGGAGAGAGAATGCCCCCTTGCTGAAGCCCGTTTAGGGAGCTGGAGGTGTACGATAATACGTTACCCCATTTGACACAGAATTGCTGTGTGGAGAACCAGCAATATAAAATGCCAATTAAATATAGAGGTGTGCCTCTTTTATGCAGCTTCAGGTAGTTTACTCTGTAAAATGCTTTTCTCACATCCACAAAAGAAAGGAAAACAGGAGAGGCTGATGAAAGGTAATAGTTCAGCAATTCTTTCAATATGTAGATGCAGGTGTCAGTTGAGCGGTTTGCTTTAAATCAGCTGCATCCTTTAGCTTGTTTTTGATTAATGGAAAGTCTTGAAGAAACTGGTGAATTGAGCACACATTAAATAGGGCAGCTAGCAAAATGTAAATTATCGGATGGCAGAATTTGAAAGCCTCTGCGGGAAGACCATCATAGCCGGAGATTTATTATTAGGTAGGCTGTTTATGCCATCGCTGATGTTACCTGGCGTAATACGATCTGCAAAATGAAATTGAATGTTATCAGTAAGGAGGTTACCTACATCCCTTTGGGAGTCTTGATCGTTTATGCAATTCAGGATATTGTTGAAGTGATCACCCCACATACTTGCGATAGCCTCGTCTCCGACTGCTTCCCCTACTCTCTGTGATAGCTTTTTAGTTTTGGGATTTAAGGACTGGATATCTTTCCAAAGACGAGAATAATCACCAGATTCTGAGTTTCTAGACATTGCATCGGCTCTTAGTCGTTTTTCATTTAATCTGCAGTGCTTAAGAGCGAGTTTGAACTGTGCTCTCGCCTGTCTCATTAGTAATGCAGTGTCCTTCCCTCAGGCTGCCATTTTGCCTCGACAGTAAAAAACATTTCTTGTGAGTATGTATACAGATCTATAACCAAGTCATTCCAACCAAGTATATTATGAGAATTACCTTGACGAAATCTATAGGCAGCCCTGCCTGAAGCAAGCATAGGGAGATTATGTTCGAATAGAATGCATTCAGATCCCTCTTGTGGTGGTCATTTCTACAATTTGTGTTAGTACAAAGTAATTTGTCTGCCGGTTGAACTATTTAGCAACCTGGTTTCCGTGGTCGCCCTAAAGTATCTGGTTTTTAAAATCCCAGTTTACCGCTGGTGGGCGGTCAGTTAGTTAGAGGGTTCACGGTAGGGAGGGATGGGGTACTGAATGACACCTGTAATGGGATGTGATCGTAGCCCGTTGAAAGATCGTAGTGAATATTGCAGGTCATAATAGAATCATGAAGTTGTGGAGATGTGATGCAATGGTCCAGCCAGAAGGTTGTAATTGCGTCCACTCTATTATGTACATATGAATAGGAAGAGGGAGGGAGGAGCAATTCATCGCTAATTTGGAGAGCATGATTTTGACAGAAGCGAGTAAGTTCATTATAAAGTTGTTTTGTTGGGTGAGAATTAAGGTCCCCAATTATACAAATATGATCAGCAGGAGAATCGTGAATAATGCTGTGTAACTCACCCAGGATCTTGCAGTATTGATAAAAATTATAGTTATTTTCCCTGGGCATATAAACATTGATTATTAGGATTTTAGAGTTCCCTACTGTCACTTGAAGCCCCACCAATCTGTCACTCCTGTAGGTCATCACATTTATCATATTGTCTAACGATTTGTGCCACAGGAAAGAAAGGCCCCTTTTGGGTGACCGGCTATGATTTGATCTGTAACTTGCATCGATGAGGTCAAGAAGGCTCTGAAGTCTTCATGTATTGAATCACAGATGACAAGGTCATGTGGCCAGAGGAGCGTTTCTTGCAATACAATGATGCCTTTGAAGTTTTTGCAGAACATGTTTAGGAGAGGAATGTTTCCTTTGAGGCCAAAAATATTCCAAGAGATTATATCTAATGCATCCATGGCTAGTAATAATTGTATTTTTACTTAATTTTTGGTAAGACCTACATTGAGAGCTCTCATTGAAAATAAGATTATAATTAATAGAAATACTCAGATTGCCTGTTATTACATGTTCATGAAAATCATCTTCAAATTTATCTAAATTTTAGGTTCTTAACGATATTTGTATAGTTAAGTGCAATTTGACCTAATATTTATTAGTATTTCCATGTTATTTTGGGTTACGCATATTTTGAGGGGATGCTTAGCGTTATTTCAGGAATATGAGTTAATTTAGAAATATTTAGAACATTAATGAAGTTATGATCAAAATCTAAAATTAAGTAGGTGTTAATTGTATTAGAGTAATATTATTTATATATGTATAATTATAAAATGGTGATTGAATATCCTTGGTTCCAGGGACTTGAGACTTCAGAAGACGGAGATGTTATTTATCATATGTGTGAATGCTTGAAGTATTTAATTCTGCATGGTGAAGCTATGGCTCATGCTGCTAACGATCATCGAGGTTTTCTGATATGGTGTCAAGAAAACAAATCTGTAAAAATGTAAGTATGATTATTTGTTAATTAATATAGGCCCACATTTCTGAGTACTTGAGCAGTAAGTATTGATACTGATCTGAAATATTTATTCAAGAATGAGGCTTTTTAAAGGGCTTTCCAGCACTGACCCGCCTCATGAGTGCAGGAGTGAGATTTAAAGCTTCCTGGGCCCATCAGCAATCTTTACAAAAGCATCAGTCAGTCTAAGGCTACAAAAAGATCAGTCACTCTCCTGCTGTCATTCTGTAGTGCTTTTATTTTCAGTAATACTTAATGAGTACGAGATACAGTACCAAAGCCCAGCTTATTGCATTTATGTAAAGTATTTGAAATACTATGCTAATTCCATAGGCCTGAAGTCAAACAAAGAAAAAAACTACAGTACTACAACACAAATTTAAATATAAAGGTAAATTAACTGAATACCAGTAAATCACAACGAATTTTTAAAACAAATTAAGTAGATATTAACATTCCGTCAAAGCTATTTTGATGCTGATGATGTAGAGTGATATTTCGTTTTTCTCAGAAAATGCTCAACAGTTTCGTCCTCCAATGGATCTCTTCTTGGAGCGTTTATTAATAAGTACTCCAAGAAGAGGTCCATTGGAAGAAGAAACTGTTGAGCATTTTCGTGTTCCTATGTGGAATACGACTGAATTACCATATCTTCGTGCCTAAGAAGGTTACCAGTACTGTAGAGAGACATATAGTTCCCCTTTTTAGGGGTTTTAAAATGTTAGAAGAGTGTAAACCAAAAGACAGTAAGAACCCACAAAGGTGGGTGCAGGTCAAATAGTGTACAACTGTAGAAAGGGGTAGCAATATCACCTTCAAACAAAAGCTAGAGCAAATTTGTGATGAGAGACAAGATCAGTGGGCTCACGAGGAGATGATTAAACTCAGTGCTGTGGTTGATATGCATGCTGCTGATGCACAGCTGGGGTGTGTCCTTTCTACTATAGCAGAGAGTTCAGAACTATACTCTATGTATCTTGCTGTCTCAGGCACTGTATTAAGAAGACAGTTCATATCCACACTAACAACCTACTTCGGTGAAAAGTTGCTGGTGCTCCACATTGAAGGCTCTGAAAGTATAGTTGAATTTAAAGACAACTTTGGACAGTTTTTGAAAATTGTCAAGATCAGCACAAACCAAGGTGATGAAGACAATAGTGAGAAGCTGGTGAGGAAGATCAAGAAATAAGCTATGGGAAAATATACAATCTCAATGATTTTGCTCATCACAAAGTCATTGAAAGTACCAGTGAGACTCCTGAAATTGGTTCTTATCCTTGTATCAGGGGGCACAATCACTAAACTATCACTGACCTTGAGCTTAGTGCATTCAACAGCATCTTTGAGATGGCTACAGAAATCAGACCACTTTTGGACTAGATGTAAAAAATTACCACAAGTATGACCACTTTTGGACTAGATGTAAGAAATTACCACAAGTATGACCACATTTGGACTAGATGTAAAAAATTACCACAAGTATGACCCCTTTTGGACTAGATGTAAAAAAATACCACAAGTATGACCACTTTTGGACTAGATGTAAAAAATTACCACAAGTATGACCACTTTTGGACTAAATGTAAAAAATTACCACAAGTATGACCACTTTTGGACTAGGTGTAAAAAATTACCTCAAGTATGAGCATGGTATTAGAAGCACTTATGATGAAGTTTGTGACTGCCAGTCAGTCAGAATACCACAGGAAACTGGGATTGAACACAGAGATTGGGTCCATATTCAGTTTGGCCGACAACTACGACTTATACATTGCAACCCCCAACGGAATGAAGAGCATCCATCCCATGATCATGCAGTTCACTCAACATCTGGCTGGTATCATCGACAGTAGAAACATTGGTGTGATGCAACTGAAGATTCCTCAACTTAAGAAATATGAGGTGTCCTCTTTATTACTCAATCACCCATGGAGATAAAGCACTAAACTCGGTCTTCTCAGTTAAACCCACCTCACTTGCCAGTGAAACCTCTGCCTGTTGAAGAGTTGATACTTCAGTCAGATGCAGTCAGGTTTACTCAGCGACAAGATATGGCATGGCTTTCGCAAATATATAAGAATGACAAACCAATTAAGTGGGCAGGCTTTAATGGTCAGCAAGACCAACTGGAAGAACATTCTGCTAAGAAAGCCAAGACACTGCTGGTTTTTGGACCAATGATTGACTCACAGTCAGCTCATCCTGACACCATTCTAACTACACTTATATATCTTGAAATGGCTCCTTGGACTTTTTGGATGCAATACATTCATCTTACTGTCGATCTCCAACTGTATGAAACTTCATGCCTAGTTCAATGGAATGATACTTAGTGCTGGACCAGCCTCATACTTCATCTGGGCATGATGCACACACTTATGAGTTTTCTTGGATGCATAGGAATGTTGATGAAGGGGTCTGGTGTAGAAGTTCTCATGAGTTCAGCATTCAGTGAAATGACTGACATCTTGAATGGGAAAGACTGGACAAACAATCTACCAGACATAGCATCTCATCACTGCACTACTGTTGAAGATCTTCTTGAATGGCACCAAGACATACCACAATCTTAGTGAATACCTTGAACAGCAAGGCAGCACCCAACTGGGTAGACTGTCTTATAAAACCTACTCTGCTGGCTCTTATGGGTGTATGTGGAGAGAGGAAGGGGGACTTCTACCTTCAGCAATACAGTCTTAAGGCATTGCTGACATATTTCTTTGCTGCAGGTCACCACAATTATGCTTGTTATCTGAGATGGTATGTGCGACAGGTGGAGCACCTTCCTCAAGCTGCTAAGGATGACCTACTCGCAGGTGCATGTTTATCGTCACTAAGATGGGGGCATCTCAGTGCCAGCCAATCAGTTCAGTGAACAAACATACCTCAAGTGAGGGAAGGTGCTGGAGGTATGAAAGGCATCTCGATAAGCAACAAGCAAGTGGCTGCATGGGTCAACAGTTTCAGTGTATATGCCTGTGGCTGCATGGGTCAACAGTTTTCGTGTATAAGCCCACCTTGACATAGACACAGACCATATATATAATGATGCTGGAGATGAAGGGGAGATATATGGTAAAAATATGGATAAAGAGAAAAAGCTCAAGAAAGAAGGATTGTTTGAGGCTGATCACATGAAAATTACTCTGCAGTTAGAAAAGAACTCTCACACCTTTAATGAGCAGAATTCAGGTGTCCATAATATCTGCAATGGCTAAGTGGTGCTTGACACAGTGAATGTTCAGGATGCACTGGCCATCGGGTGTGAGCAGAGCAAGTAGTTCTCTAATTCTCTTAGCAATAACTTTCACAGAACCATAAAAAAGAAAGTTAAGACAATGTTGGCACTAAAAAATATCAGTCATTGTCAAGGGGAAGGCCATCTATGACATGGAAATGCCATCTTATAGTTGTGGGACAGCAGCGCAATTTGGAGATAGCTGATATTTTCCCTTTGAGCTATGTCCAGTTCCTCCAGCCCTTATTGATGAGTACGCTGCTTGTGGAAGGGCGACAAGGCTGCACTTCTAAAAGGCCTCACTATCTCTGGCAAATCTCCATCTGCTCTAGACATGGTGTTAGTTGATGCTGGTCAGTTATTGTACCACATAGTCTGGCCAGTTCCTGGAACCACAGTAGTACTCGACCCGCCCACTACTTCTTGTCTCCAAGAAAATTGTCCTGTTTGACTACTATGACCAAGAAACTCTAAGTGCTAGAGACCATGAGCAGGCAAGAAGAGGAAGAGCTAGGAAATTTCGACCCACCCCTAATACAACCCTTCCATGCCAAGAAGCTGTTCTTCATAATGCCAAGAATAAGAATCTACTTAACAATATCCTTTGTGGGTACCACTTTCAACACAACATCCAACTGGTCAATAAACTGGACTTTACAGTCACTCATGCCAATTTTTGTATTGAAGGCTCTATCATTACACTGACTGTCTCATCAGTGCAAGGTGCTCCTCAAGAGCTCTTGGATTTAGTAAGCTGCATTTGTATTGGAAATGGAAAAGCTTACAGTTTTGGGCATTGTAGCTGCAACAGTGCTCTTTCACGTACAGATAACTATAGGTGTGAGGGATGAGTCACCTGTTGTAGTCATTTCCCAGCAAGCTTATAGATGTAGAGGAAGATGAAGAGGGCCAAGACAATGTGATGATTATTATATAAATAACTGATTTTACTAAGTTCATTGGTGGATGTTTTATTGTGTATCAGATATTTTTTTTCATTTTTTATGTCTTTTGAATAATGATAAAGTAAACTCCCTTGTCCTGCCATTCAACCTCTTGTTTGACCCTATATTTGGCCCTGTTGAAATCAACAAACTGCAAAAATGAATTTTCCACCCTTTATAATCCTTGGAAAATGGTATTACATGATTACTTGTTTATCAAACTTCAAAAAAATTAATATTAGCTGTTTTTCAATATAGTGATGGTGACCCTTTTGAATTCTGAGAAATGCTCAACATTGGCCAAGCGGCAACTAAGCTAATATGAATTTCCTGTGTTTATAGAACATATTTCCATGAAAAAAGTTTATAGTAGTCAACATTGCAGGGTCACCATTGTGGCACCTAGACTAATGTTCCTGGCAGTGAGTTTAAATGAAAAAAGAACTTGATTTAAGTTGCCACTAAGGTTATATTTCAGTACGATTATGGAAGGAGGAGTCTACATCTTTCAAGCAGAACCTCAGCATTGTGTGCTTCCATCCCTTTCCAAACAGATTCCATGTTTGGACAATATTCCAAAGCTGGTGATTCTAAGACCTCCCACTGTGACTCCTCCAGTGGAGATGTAGTCTTTCCTTGTGGGAGCTGTCACTAATATTCAACATGAAGTGGACATAACCATTGAATTTGACCTATGAAAATCTGAGCTCTCCTATGCAACAATCAGACATTGAAAGGGATGCTGAAAGGGCTCACCCTACCCTGTCTGAGGTCCCTCTATATTCTAGGGAGTATAGGGATTTATCCAGAACTGACATCCTGCCAGGCAACACTGATATGGCTGCTTGGCTCAATCCTTTCTTGCAGGCGTCCATGATGGGGAAATTATGCTTGCTGTTCTTTCAGAATTCTAGGAGGAAATCTTGAGCAGAATCAAGAATGTTCTTGCTACTGAGCATCAATATATATCAGAGATACTATACATGATTTCCAAGAGACATTCAAGTCAGTCTTAAGAACTGAATTGGATGTGATGTGCAAATTTTCTAAGCCATTTAAGCAAGAGGATAAAGAGGCTGCGCAATGCAACCGGACAGAGTTCTCACACAGAAACATTTAGGTCATGGTGATGTTAATATGATTCCCAATCTCAAAAAGAAGTTGAATTGGTTGTCTAGAACCCCATTAAAATTAGAACAGATATTACGAGACTGCCTACCTACTTCCAGAGGTCTGACTGATAACAATAATATAACCAAGCCAGACTATAAAACCCCAGATCAGTTTTCAGAATTTTGTGGTAACTGAAAAGTGAGAGTAAATGGCAGAAATAAAGACAATTCTCTCTGCCACTCCAGCATCTGATAATTCTACAAAGGAAGGGGGGGGCACTTGTCTCCTTTTAAGAGGAAAAGGCTCCTGTTGGATGTGGCTATTCAGCAGTTTGGGAGCCCTTTGAGAAAAATCTCACACAGGACAGCCATATCTGAATTTCATGTTAGGCTCACCTCCTCAATATTATAACCTCTACTACTCTGCTGGAAGGAGCTATGAGAGAGTGTCCAGAGTCTTCCAGAACAATGCTAGCGGCAGTAGCCAAAACACTTATGCAGACCCTATGGGAGAATGCTGTGATTTTATCGAGAAAGAAGTCATTGGAGAGCTCCAACATGTCGCCCCACAATGTAACTTCACTATTACATTCCTCATCCACCCCCCACCTTATGGTAGAACTTTTTTGAATGAGCCCATCAACAAAATTGTACAATGTATGTTCTTCTTGAAAAAAGGGAATCTGAGAATCATTACTCACTAATGGACCCCTCCAACAACAGGAGTGGGGACAACAACAACAACCACCATTTCGCAGCAGACAAAGACACTTCTACTAAGGTAAACAAAAAGCAACTCCTGGATTGCCTATTAAGGCAAGGGAAGAGGTAGAGCCCAATAGGACTTGCATGGTTGGGGGTCACCTTCTATAGTATCTCATGCAGTGGAAGTCCTCCCCTTCTGACCCTTCCCAGGAACTCTGATAGGGAAGTAAATGTACAGATCCAAGGTCATACCTTTTGAGTTAAACATTGCCCCAAGAAGCTTCACAAAAGGAGCATCAATAGTTGCCCCAGAGTATCAGGATTCTCCCCAATGAATTTAGCAACACCCAATCCCTGAAATAATATGTGAAGCATATGCTACCCGCTTACCTTAACATGTAGCATGCATTGCACTCTTGTCTTATTTCAAGATTTTGGTGTTGCTTGAAGAATCCTTATTGTAGATTCGCTTAACTTTATTAGGCTCGTAACACAGTCTCTTGCATAGGATCAGAGGGACTTCTCAATACATTTTCCTCTCTGAAGACAACTATTTATGGACCAAACCTTCTTGAACGTATGCTGGTGACGGTCTCCATGACCAGGAACCTGCTAGTCCCACTCCCCAATCTCGCAAGTGATACCTTACTTCACGTGTCAATATTGGTGGGAAAAATGTAGGGAGGGAAATTTGAACACGAAAATCATCAACTTACAGTACTATGGAGAAAAGGGACAAGAATACAGAATTACACTTTACAAAACTTATTTACAGTTTCTATATCCTCCCCAAGAAAAAAGTGCAACTCAACTTAGTTACACACTGACACTAAGTGTCCTACAAATACACTAAGACACAACCAACTTACTAAAAATACAAAAAATGCAGAACTTTCAATAACATAATAGAACTTTAGTTCACAAGCCCAAGACTTAACTGTTATATCCTACAACAGCAGCAGTGCGATGTGGATGATGGACATTTATGTCCTCTGGCTGATTCAAACTACGAGAATCATTTGGCCCACCAAGTGCGTCAACGTTATGAGCAGAATCGTTGTCAATCTGATTTAAATCACTATTTTGAAAACAAGGATTATGAGTGAGCAACAGTTCAAGGGGATACAAATGATTAATAGAGTGGTGTACAACAACGCTATCAACTCTCTTCAGTTTGGGACTTCTGACCTTCCTATTGTGCCCCTTTATTAACTATAGCATCCAACTTAATACCCAGTAAGGACGAGATTTATTCAGCAATTTAACTAGGACAGTGTCGCCAATGGAAATATTGTTGTTCCAATTGACTTTGTGTAGATCCTTGCATAACTCTCTCAAGCTCAACAAATAGATGACATACCGAAGCTCCTTAAAATGAGACAACATCTCATCTCTAGAAGACATGTCCATAAGGGTATCCCTGGAAGTGGGAACACACTCCCATATGGGAGTTTTATTGAGTCTTAGTATAACATTACAATTTGGGTTAGCTTTCTGAAAACAATTTGGGGTTACTGTTTCCAAATCATTATCAGAAGATCGATAAGTTAATGGCCTAGAATTAACTGCATTTTGAACATCAGCAAAAGAAGACAACTTAGAAAGTCCAGTAGTTTTGTACAAACAACTCTTCACATTGTTGGGTATCAAACTCCAACTTATACTTCATCCCTAGGACTTTCTCATAGGAGTTCCCATGAGAAGCAAGATTACCTTGATTTGTCATAACAGACTGTAACTCCTTACTATTAGAATTCCAACTTCTTAGTGTGAACCCACCCTCTTTCAACTTATTTTAGGTTTCCTGGTACACTTCCTTAAAGAATTCAATATTGTTGCTAGTGACTATAGCATGTTACCTACTTACATATTTTCTTTTAGTATTTTGGAAAATTCATCACTAGCATATTTTTCCGCATGGTGCTTCAAGACATAATTCAGAATGAAAGGTCTTGCGTTAAAGCCAAATATGATGGTCTTGTAATGATAGGTGACTAATCTCTCTCCAACACACACAAAAGAAAATTTTGAGATTTTGATCACCTCCCTCAGCTAGTCTTATTTGTAAGAAAGCTTGCTTAATGTTGCTCAACATCATAAAATTGTGGACCTGAAATAAATGGAAAACTTAACAATGTCCTTTGTTAGATTTACACCAGCATATGCAGCCTCATTAAGAGGAGCCTTATTCGTCTTCAAGGAACAATTGAAGATTGGACGAATTTTGGTAGTCGTACTGGCTTCTGTCTTGACTACAGGACGATGAGGTCTCCAGATGAATTTGTGATAATCATCTGGATGTATATTAATCTCTTCAATTATATCATTAGCAAGTGGCTGAAGAAACACTTCTTGATAAGAACCCAACATCTCCCTTTTGTCTAGATCTTTTATGACCTTATCTAGTACAGAAAGAGCAACCTTATGATTTGAAAGAACTTTACTAATTACTTCATTCTTCCATGGAAATTCAACATAATATTTTCCATCTCATAAGGAAATGCCTTGCTTAAACTTATCAATCTGCAGGCGATCATAACCATACTCTGTCTCTTCATTGTGACCTAGGGCATCCAAATTAAGCATTGCGTCAAGTCCCTGCTCTACTGAGCTATCAGAAACAAGGACTCTAGAGGAGAAAAATGTGATTTCTTTGGAGACATAACAAAATTAACAGATGACTGTAACACTTCTCCAGCTGAAGAGGGATTATGAGAGAAACCACTTACCTTGGTTTCTACAACCTTAGCTGGCAACTGACCAATAAGAATTGCTTGGCCAGGATACAGAAAATTCAAAACATTTCCAAAGGGAATTAAACCCACTTTTGTGGAAAATGCAGCACCTTGCATACAACTTGTTAGAGCAAATTCAGGAAAGTGTTGAATAATATCAACCCTAGCTAGCCCCCGGATAGGTGTTTGTTTTTTATCCTCTGCTAGAGAGGGTCTGGCTAAATGATAGCCTTCTTTTACGATGATATGAATAGCAGTATGCAATTGGGATACATTAAGCTTAACATTAAAATCAGAAGTAGGAAGCATGTGGGCATAATTCTTACGTTGTCCTGGAATATACACTTTCAAAAGACACTCACCAAACTCATATTCCGCTCTACCTAAGAACGTGTTTATCTCATACTGAGTGGAGGAAAACCCAAAGTCTCCTTTGAGATACTTAACTATATCATTTGATAAATAACTTCTTTGACTTTCAGAGTCTAACAGACATCTGACTTTGCCAGAACGTTTGTCAACACCATAAAAGGTCAAGGTGAGGACAGGTAACAAACAACATTTCCCAAGAGAGGAACTATGTTGACCATTAACACAAAAACTAGAAAAAAATTCCCACTACTAGCATTTGGACATAAAGCAGTCATGTGAGAATGTGACTTACATCGAAAACACTCTAAGGGCAATTTATTATCCTTACCAGGACAAGATGATGCATTATTTTAAGCTTGCACACAATTTACACATCTTGATGGTAACACACCTTACTTGACATACTGTGAGGACCTGTACACAATTTACAGGGCAAACTACCCTTTTCAGGATTTGGTAATTCCTTAGGACTGGAATTTGAGCCAACATTTGACACATAAGTACTAAAATCCTCCAAAGTTGAGGGAGATGAACTAGGGGAAAGACTTCCCTTAGAGGGAGGCTGTAGATTTGAAAATTTCTTTTAATAAAGACAGGCGAATTGCCTTTATTGTGGACACCTTGGGGTGTGATACTCTCAGTAAGGTTTAGATAATTTCCCTGTAATTATCAATTGTCTGGTTAAGGGTAGGATAATAATTGTCAACTATATGAATTAGCTCCTCCTTAACAGAAGTTGGTAACTTGGAAAAACCAATGAGGCTAAGAAGCTTACACACTGCAGTATCTTCCTCCAGCAGGTCAATATTGTATTGCTTTAAATCATGAATTATGGCACGGCATTAATTAAAGAAAGTTCTTAACACATTGAATGCAGCATAAAATGATCGAGAACTAGACAACAAAACCTGAAATGACTCATCTATTATATACGGTATATCTAGGAATTCTTCCATAAGAACATTTAGAGCAACTTCATATTGTCATCATTTATTGAAAGATGACTTATAATCTTAAGGGCATAGCCCAACAAATACTACATAGGTAGGTTAACTTGTTTGCATCTGACAAACATCTGCAATCATCATACAATTAGAAAGCTGGGCAAGAAAATTCTTGAATTCCAACTTGTCCTTGGAAGTATCATCAGAGATTTTACACTCTAACTTGGGAATTTAACAGCCAAAGAAGGCTGAGTGGATGCACTATAAACCACAGTAGTGAAACCATCAACTTTCCTTTCCAATAAGGTAAGGTCATCAAGAATGGAGTCTTATAATCCACTTGGGAGGTGATTTCAGACAACTTACTATCCTCGTTGCAGAGGGCATACAACTCTAATACGCTCTTGCCCACTTCTCGGACCTTACTTAAGCGCTTTAGAATTGTAGCCTTTCTAATCTTAAAATGAATCTTAAGGTCATCATCATCTAATTCCTTAAGTTTCTTCAGACCTACTGTTACATAAGTCTTATACCCAGCTTGCTTCTTGATCAGCAGGGTTAATTTAACTTCAATGTAAGACATGATTAAACTAATCAGCAAATGGATATATATATATATATAATATAATATATAATATATATATATATATATATATATATATATATATATATATATTTAGATAGTGGTAACTCAGGATACGAAATTAATCTGTTCCAAGGCAGCCTTCGTAACCTGATTTTTTCGTATCTTGAACTGCATTTTACATGTAAATTGCCTAATTCGTTCCAAGCCCTACAAAAACACCCCAGTAAATTTTATAATAAAGTTAAATTGACCAATAAGCAATGAAATACAACAATTTGGACCATTCAATACCTAACTTAAACTGTATGTAGTAAAATGTGGAACCTTACCTTTCGAGTGAGGCGATCTCCGAAAGTGGCGACAGAGGAGGAGGACAAATGGCAGAAAACTTTAACACTTAACTTTATGAAACACATTAAAAATGTCAAGAAACATTAACACTAAACTTTACAAAACACATTAACAAATGTCACAAAACGTTAACACTTAACTTTACAAAAAACTGAAAATTAAATTTCTTTTATTTTTTTGTCTTTTTTAATTTATAATTTTTTTTTTAATTTTTTTACTTTAGGATTTTTTTTTTCTTATTTTTACCAAATTTCAATTTCTTCGCCACTTTCAACTTTCTGTTTTTTCGTAGTATTACTTGGATCTTCCTGTTTGCTTACTCCTACTGAAGGCCTCTTTAAAAAATAAATATCCAAGGAAGATTGCTTCTGCCTGCTTTTCACAATGTTCCTGAAACGACTTGGGCAAACGTCATCGAACTGCGCAAGCATGCGGCCTGTGTAAGCCTTTTCGGGTTGTCTCTTTTTTACAAATGATTGCACCTTATGAAAAGCAGCTAGAGCATCCTTAATTTCTGCCATTGTCATAGGGTTGTCCTCCTCCTCCTTGCCACTGCTAGAGAACTCTTCTTGAAAGACGTTATGTTGCATGGCCTCCAACTCCTTCAGGTCATCCAACGTAAGCTCCTCTTGGTGCTCCTCGAGAAGGTCATTGATGTCGTCCTCTTCGACGACCAGCCCCATGGACTTGCCGAGTGCAACGATCTCATCAAGATCTGGTTGTGAAACAGTTCCAGGATTGTCAACTGTTTCTTAATCTGCATCAGCTTCGCCCGTGTCGAATCCCTTGAAGTCTCGGGCGGATACGGCATCAGGCCAGAGTATCCTCCACAAAGAATTCAAGGTTCGCCTTGAATCCTCTTGCCAAACTTGATCGATGAGTCGGATGCATATCACAACATTGAAATGCTCCTTCCAAAATTCACGCAAAGTGAAGTTTGTGGTATCGGTGATGAAAAGATGTTTCGTATACAGCTTCTTGAAGTTCGATATCACATGCTGGTCCATGGGCTGGAGGAGAGGGTTGGTGTTAGGCAGAAGATAAAGAACCTTGATAAAAGAATACTCCACTAGGATATCTTCCTCGAGGCCAGGAGGGTGGGGAGGGGCATTGTCCAACGCCAGCAGACATTTCAGAGGGGGCGCTTCTCTACCAAGAATTTCTTCACTGTCGGGCCGAAACACAGATTTACCCACTCGGTGAACAAAAGTCTTGTTACCCAGGCTTTCGCATTAGCCCTCCACATCACTGGAAGCTTCTCCTTTAGCACTTTGTGGGCCTTGAAGGCTCGAGGAGTCTCCGAATGATAGACAAGTAGGGGCTTCACCTTGCAATCCCCACTGGTGTTCGAACAAAGTGCGAGCATAAGCCTGTCTTTCATAGGCTTATGCCCGGGTAGCTTCTTCTCTTCCTCTGTGATGTACGCCAGTCTCATTACAGTTGAAGACTTGCTGAGAACTGTAGCCTTTGTTGATCGTCATCTCGTCGAATGTCTTAATAAAGGCTTCGGCCGCTTTCATGTCCGAGCTGGCCGCCTCCCCATGCCGCACCACCTAATGGATCCCAGTCCTTTTCCAGAATTTTCCAACCCACCCACCAGAAGCCTTGAAGTCTGGGGTTGGCGTCGATGTCCCTTCTCCTCTGTCGTCTTTGGCCTGGGCAATCAAATCGCCAAAAATAGTGCTGGCCTTGTGGCAGATTGCCGTCTCGGTTATTGTATAGTGATTTTTTTGTCTTTTATCCATACAAGAAGCAGCCTCTTCATCTCATTGTGCACGTGGCTCCTCTTGTTGGACAAAATAGTCATGCCGTTGGAAGGTGTAGCTGCTTTGATGGGTTCCTTCTGCTTAAGGATGGTGCCTATCATCGACGGATTTCACCTGTATTCCTTAGCGATCACACTCAACTGCATGCCAGCTTCATACTTCTTGATAATCTCCATTTTTGTCTCCATAGAAATCATCCTCTTCTTTCCATGAACTTCAGCAACTTTCTTGGGACCCATGACTATACTGTACGTAATTAAGTTATGTAGTATACTAATTAAGTTCTCACACAACACGATAAAGTACAAAGCGAAATCACTAACATGAATTTACGTTAACAAACAAAATTGTATGTGAACGAAGGAATTCCGCGTGCGTACGATGACGCTGGTGCGATGAAGTGGCCGAAGAACACCTTTACGTGCACGATGGGAAAGATGCTGACTAATAGGAGAGTAGGATCTTATGGCAGTGACTAGCATCAGGAAACAATGGGAGAGTGGGAGGAATGTGGCGAGTACTCAGTTGGCGGCGCGCGAGTTTTAAAATTGTTCTCGACGGTCCGGGCGAATCTCGGGACTTTATGGCAACAACCTTTCGTAACCTGAATTATTTTCGTATGTAGAGGCAAAAAAATCTTCGAATTTGCTTTCATAACTTGAATTTTTCGTAAGCTGGGACTTTCATATGTCTAGGTTCATATATATAGATATAGATATATATATATCTATATATATATTATATATATATATATATATATATATATATATATATATATATATATATACATACAGCAGAACAACCCCAAACAATGATCAGTTCAATTAGCTCAATAACTATGGGTAACAACTAGAATCAACTGCACAGCACAACTACTTCACAACCCTCAGCTTCACATACTGTAAATGCAGAGATCTCAGACAGAACAAAGAAACAGATAGGTAAGGCTTGAAATCCCAATATCAGAAAACAAACCCAACTCCAACTGAGACGCAAAATGCAACAAAACGCATTCACAAGAACGATCTCACAACATGTTGACTCTACCACCGACTTACGACACACCTACCAAGAAACACTAAAAAAAACAACTTGCGTTTACAACACTCCTCATGAACACAACCCAATGGCGACACAGCTCACTTGCTAGTGTTACCATTTCCTCAACACAAAAGATGACGAACATACCTACTGTGAGAACTAGCCCAAAAACAAGCAAAACTAATAGGTAACACTGATATTACAGGCAAAAGAAAAGCAAATATGCTACAAAACAGGGCTTCAAAACTTTAGCAAAACTGAAATACGGTCCTACTATCACAAAAAAAATTTACAACACTGCACTTCAGCAACAACGAATCCCCACTTAGCCTACAAGACAAACCTTGAGCTACCTGACCTGGTTAAGGACACAGAAACTGTTTTAATTCATATATTATAAAAATCTTGATATTATACATATCAGGATTGACCCCAATGAATTTAGCAGCACCCAATCCCTGAAATAACACGTGAATCATACACTATCCTCTTACCTTAAAGGGGAACTTATGGTTAATAACCATTAAATTTCGTCAAACAGAACTTTTAGTAAGCTAAAAAAGGAGCAATTGGTCAAATCTGTACGTAATCCCATTATTTTACAATTTAATTTCAAAGTAGCACGGGGTACTTCAATGGAGTGCCATTTCTTCTAGATTCAACCATGTTGCCATCTGGCGGATTAGTACCAATGACGTGGTGCCGTGGTCGCCTCAATAACGAGACCAGCGAAGCACGCGTATTGTAGAGTATTCGTCCTCGGTATTGTCCTTGTAATTAGGTCAATTGTCATTCAAATAGCGTCAATTATGCCAACTTGTATGGCGTTTGGTTGTGCCAATACTTCTGGCAAGTGTCCAAAAGGCATATCATTCCACAGGATTCTGTCAAATAGAGAGAAATCAAGCTGCTGTCTGATGGCTGTTCGAAGGGAGGGTATTAACATAAAATCTTTCAACCTATGATGCAAACCATTGTCTGTTCAGACCATTTCTTGCCAACAGATTTAAAATATGACATTAGGGTATCATGTATGGTTATGAAATTTATTTATACAATATGTTTTGGGAACTTAATTTCCCTCTGAACAGACCACGGTACCGACGAAAATAGGGCAGCTATCTACTGCTATCTATACTATGGTGCCTCCACTTGTATGCATTTGAATTGAAATTTATTCTTGTCAATTGCCATGCACGCGGTGTGATGGGGTAAACAGCATCTTTCTAAATGTGTGTGTGTGTGTGTGTCCATAAATTGATGAGGGGGCTTCACTAAGTCCTTTTTAACTATACTCTGTTTTTTTCCATCTGTCCATCTGCCTGTGGTGTTTGCGCATGATAACACTGCGTCCCGGGCTTTAAATGATATCCTATTTTGAATATTAACGGTGTAATTCGCATACAGTAAATTATTAAAACACTTTTCAGTTGCAAATGTGCACCAAGGTTTCCCTTTTATTTACCTAAAACTTACACATAGCGTAACTATTTAAAGCCCGGGACACAGTGTTACCATGCGTGACCCCCACAGGTGGATGGACAGATGGAAAAAAAACAGTGTATAGTTTAATTAATGGGGTTTTAGAATTTAGGGCTGTATATGCCTAACTAGGCATATTTCAGGCTACTTCTTTATTTACCATTTCAATTAAATATTTTCAGATGACAAATACAAACCAAAAAGGATATCATCTAAAGATGCTGTTCCCTCAGAATAGTTCTGCCTGTCTGAGCTGACTGCTACATGACGTCAACCATAAGAAATGAGCCATACAAAATGGCGGTGCCCATGGTGCAATAGAAAATTGGTTGTAAAAAATAAGAAAACGACCATTTCAAAAACCTTTTTTCACCAGGGGTACTTAAATCGAATAATACTACATATGGAACAGCTAAAATGCAGCCATAAGTTCCCCTTTAACATACAGCATGCATTGCGCTCTTGTCTTATTTCAAGATTTTGGTGTTGCTTGAAGAATCCTTATTGTAGATTTGCTTAACTTTTGCATAGGATCAAAGGGAGTTCTCAATACATTTTCCTCTCTGTAGACAACTATTCATGGAGCAAACCTTCTTGAACATATACCGGTGACGGTCTCCATGACCAGGAACCTGCTAGTCCTGCTCCCCATTCTCGTAAGCGGTCACTTACTTCATATATCAGTATTGGAGGGAAATTTGTACACGAAGATAAATCAACTTACCTTACTAAGGAGAAAAGGGACAAAATTACAGAATACACTTTACAAACTTATTTACTGATTCTATAAGAGCTCGGGAAGAAGGAAATAAACTGGTGGCCTACCTAGACAATTGGTTAATCTGATGAGCCACCAGGGAACAGTGCTTATGAAACCTGAGTGGTAATCGACAGACTGCAACCAAAAGGTTTCCATATAGATTGAAAAATGTCCTGCCGTAGGTACATGCGGCATGTGCTTTTGTGGTTATGTCTTTGTTGGGATACTTTTTTCCGGTCAGCTGTATTTTCCCAGTAGAACTCAAACCGAATAAGGAAGGCCTTAAAAAGGTCCCTTATACAGCCTAACTTTTCCAGATGACTTTTAGAACAAATTCTGAGACTGTGAGTTTGTGCGTGCAGTACCTATAGATACAATCCCCTGATTACAACTGAAGGATGTATATACAGCCTGATGATTGTATGCCAGGAAAAGGCTGTGGTCATCACCTTCATCTGATGAATCACAGAGTTGGGAAGATACTCTGTTTGTAGACCTAGAAGGGGCCTCTGGTAAAGCAGGTGGACCTGACTCACCACGTGTATAAGTTCCAAAGTACCTAAGAAATATTGTTAAAGACGTAGACAAAAAGCAAGGATGCATTTACGAAATTCCATGCCAAGAGTGTAATAAAAATATTAATTTTTTTTAACCATGACAGAATGAAAAACATAATGTTAATCACACTGAAAAAAGAAAACTTTTAGAATTATTTTAATCGAAAATATTGACATTATATATATATATATATATATATATATATATATATATATATATATATATATACATATACATATATATTATATATAATATATAATATATATATATATATATATATAATATATATATATATATATATGTAGTACACACACATGGTATCTATATCGGTCAGTTACTGAGGAATACCATTCAGATGTTTGAGAGAGTTTGTTGTTATCTTTTATAGGTAATACATGTGGAGAACACCTCAACTCCAAATGGTTCTGGTTTGGGAAGTATTCAGATCGAACCCAGTGACTCCGCTCCCTCCCTCAGAATCGGTCCAACTTGTATATAGAAACTTGGGCAGTCAAATCCATCTCATGCAGCCTTAGGCACATGCATAAAATCTACCGAGGATATCTCAGGACTAGACGTATAAGAGTGGACTGTATTTAAGTTTGTTTGTATGGTGCTTTTACGTTGCATGGAACCAGTGGTTATTCAGCAACGGGACCAACGGCTTTACGTGACTTCCGAACCACGTCGAGAGTGAACTTCTATCACCAGAAATACACATCTCTCACTCCTCAATGGAGTGGCCGAGAATCGAACCCGCGACCACCGAGGTGGGACGCTAATACCATACCAACCACGCTGCACAGGCGCTGACTGTATTTAAGGATATTTAAGAAAATAATGTTCATAAAACACTTACAAAACAGAATAATTTTCATTAATGGTTAATCAAAATGAAATATTAAAACTACTGAGAATGCATCAGAGAATTCTAATAAAGTTCAATTCTCGAAATAGGTAACAGTAGGCTACATGAGTAAACTTATAAATCATCCAAATGAATGGGGAATCTCACTAAACCATCCCAAGAAATGGGGGACACTGTTAACATACATAAATACAACCAAGGACCAATAAGCTGACCATCACAACACAATTGCAATGCAGTTCCATAAATTGCCCACTGGGCTACACTAATGGCATGGTCGAAATACGCAAATACAGACTGACACAATGGTTAGGAGAAAACACTGATATTTAACAATTAAACCTCTTTGGACAACAGCAGTGGGACCGCATATCGCTTCCCCATAAGAAATGTTTCACAATTCTTAACTACCAATGGGATTAAGTGACTAAATACCCATGGGGAACGACTGAACAACAATACCGTTCAGGTCCATGGTTTCCTACCGAAGCTCTGAGGGGACGCCACAAATACAAGGCCTTCTCTCCAGCCACAAGTCCTGCCATACAACAGCAGTGTTCGAATGTGATACAGTTTCAACTAATCATACATAAATTCATGTATAAATTTACTAATGAGTAATCCAGATAGTGCTGAATCTGTGTGTTTCCCTTACAACTATTCATGCTCGTTCACACATCTGCAGTGTGAAAATTCAAATATCAATATTAATTATGACTTAAGTCATGTACAAGAAATGAACATAAGTATTACAATGGTTTTTGTATAAGATAATAAACTTAAAATCAACCATGATCACAGATAATAACAAGGAATGAGTTATGACAACATTAAACAACAACTAATAATCATACAAAGGAAGATTACATCTCTGTAAGGAATTACAAACGTTTTACTCTTAGGAGGGGGCGGGGGGTTGTATTGATGTCACATTTTGTACTGAGCATTTCAGGACAATACAATATGATTGTGGATTCTTAGTATACAACAGTTTTTCACGACACTGTGAATTTCTAAGCAAAATTAATATTCTTATGAATACCCAGTCTCCTTATTCAAGAATTGAATAGCAGTATGCAGTTGTGATGTGTACCTGTAGATTAACCGTCTCTGCACGTGTAGAACATTGGCTGCGAACATTTATAGCAAGTTACTTTTTTGTAATCTTCTGTTTCCAGCTTTATTTTAAACCAATGGTAGAAATAAAAGATTATAGTATTATAAGTAAAGAAATTATGAGTGCCGTATGGCTGTGAAATGTTTTAATATTAAAGTACACGTCTTTGTAGAGCTTATAGTTTACATGTTAAAAGTCGCACAAGTTAATATGAAGAGCAAAGCCTCTGACTCCCAAGCACAAAACAATACTGAACTCTGTAAAGCTAAGTGAAAGTAATGAAACGTACCCCCAAAGAATGAAAAAAAAAATTCCAAAGACTGAAACATTAACGAAATTAAATGAAAAATGATATGACGGTGCATTGGATGAAGTACCTAGAAGCTAAATCCTAGGAGAGCGACTTGGCTGTTTACTCCGTGGATTCTAGCTGAGGCATGATGGGAGCACTGGGGATCTGTAATGGGCGGTCGGAACTACACTAAAGAAAGGCAGTACAGTTTACATGATTAATGGTAATGAACAAGATCATTTTTTGTTTCTTTTTTAATTAATCTCTTCTGTTTTATGGAATGTTTTAGTTCTCTTGGGTTAAAGTTTACTAATGCACAGATTTCCTTTTTATAGTTTACATTAGTTTACATACCTGTATTGCAACATATATTTTTAAGATTGAGTTATTTCTTTCTCTCAACAAGCATCATGTACAGATTTACTGTAAATGACATTCATCACTTCCAAAAATTCATCTGAGAATTTTGTTCATGGTAAAGCTCATTAAAGATATACATTAAACATATAGCGCATCTCAAAACAGTGTTTCCATGGACTTCAGTGCAATTTCTATTCGGTTAATGCTGTTAACCTGTAATAATTATACCCTTCAATGGAAGATTTTATAAGAACAACTTTTCTTCTTAATGAATGAATGGTAGAGCAGTAGAACAATAAAATACACGTATACTAGTGTCAAACAAGACAAAGCCATGCTATGCATTGTCTACTTTTCCCATAAGCTTGATGCTATATCTTGTAACATTATAAATGGCTTCTAAGGTCAGAGGATTTTGAATGCAATAAATTCTAAGTCTGGTATGGTGAGCAGAGGAATATTCTTTCTTGTAGCACATCTTCAGGTGTATATTTTTGTAACTGTATTTTTTATTGAGAACTATTTACTGTTTAAGAGTGTTTTATGAAATACTGGCATCATTTCTATTATTCTTTAATTTTACTGTGAACCATAGTATACTCTGTCTAATAATGAAAATGGAAAATCGACTCATTTAGAAAAAAATAATGTTCACAGTATAATAAAGAACTGAAGACTGATAACAAGTGAATATTAGTCCTGGTCAAATAAAAAGTAGGTCATACTAAAGGTCAGAGAATTCAAGTTGTTAAAATAGAAAATGATGGAATTTTCAGGTTTCTAGTTGTGGCATATACCAAAAATATTAAACTATGTCATTTGATATTGTTCAGGTGAGCATATATTCAGTCCCATGTCATTTATTTTAGTATGTGGTCCCTGATTGAGGCTGAATGGTCACACATTGCTGAAGTGGGTGTGCAGTTGCTGCTTCACTTTCTGACTTTGCCTTGTGGTGCAGACATCTTCTGGAAGCTTTGTGAAAATAACTTCACCCATCAGGACTGGAAAGTAAGATTTCAAGCAGGTATGTAAATAATGGTATCATCAGTATTTTTATAGGGACAGTGCTGTTTTATCAAGTAACGGGAAATCCATTAATGAAATACATACTTAGAATCCAGGGTGTAAATGATAAGAGAAAATAAACATTTTACAACTCTTCTGTAATGCTCATGAGTTTCTTTAGACTTTGTACCAAAACTTTTTAAGTTGTATGGTATGCCATGCTAATTTTTATAAGTAATTCATTTTCTCTTTAATCGTTGACTTCGCCTGATAAGTTAGTTACTTTTAACTTCATTCTTTGAAGTCTCCAAATATGTCTCGGTTAAAAAGACAACTTGTCATTACTCTGGGATAAAAAAAAAAACACCAAGCACCATTCCTGGCATTTTTTTATCTATATCTTTAAAGATTGTTTAAAATATAGTCTCTAAATATGTTTCGGTTAAAAAGACAGAATGTCATTCCTTGGGGGATAAACTCCACCAACCACCACGCACTGTTCTTGGCATTTTGCTATTCTATATCTTTAAAGAAAACATTTAAAAACATTATGTCCCTTATCTTTGCAATTCTTTTATTTTGAAACAGTAGATTTTTTATTTAAAAATACATATTCATGTATGAATCTTGCAGTATCAAATAGGAGCTAGCATTATTACCTGATTCATACATGTGCAATGCAAGGATTATTTGTCAGGAACACATGATTCAGGTTACGCCATAGCATCTCATGTTAGGTTTTTATGCTGGAGCAGTGTCTTCCTTGCCATTTTCCCTTTCTTCTTATTTCACTAAGAGTTATGTGGAAGTAAACTCACTAGAATAATAGAGGTAGTACTGCCTCCATTGAATAAGTTATGAATTTTTCTCAAATGTTTATAATGGTTATTTGGATCAAATTTGTATTCATGATTGGTAATAAAGACAGTATAGTTAATATACTTGTGTCCTGTAACTTCTTTCTGACTACTTACCCTAACAAGACATCAGACAATCACTGGAATGCTAGGGCACTCGATGACTATTTATTTTCAAACACCTAACAGGTTTTGACAAAGGAAAACCTATTTTTGGTAGTTGCTATGAGTCCTCAAAGGAGTTACAGTCTCATGTTCCCCACAGGGCTCCATAAGACAGACCGACCAATCTCAAAGAATTCTCTTATAGTTGGTCTCGGCCAGAATAGTGCTAGTTGGCACAATGACAAAATTTAAACTCAGGACAAGAGGGCTCTATCTCTTGTCTTGCAATGACTGTTACTTGGTTTTATTTCATTGTACCCACCGATGTGGCAACAGTGTGTACGTATGCTATCTTCCTCGTTACACACCAGGTCAGTACAGCAAGATGAATGTTCACCGCAGTCCCATCCCTTTTCTTCAGGGAGAGTGGGTGTGTCTGAGGGCTCCACAGTTACTAAAATAAGGGTTTTTCTATGTCAGAACCTAATTTTTGATAGCACAGCTCCTGTTTGTCCTGAAAAGGGCTTACAAAAGTAATTGACAGGTGTCGAAATGGTTTAACTCTCACTAAATCACAACAGCCCAGATAAATCAATAATTTTCTTTATTCCGGATAACTATTATGGTTTGGTACTGAAGAACAGGAAAAATACAAGAACCTATATATGTATTCTTTGTGGTTCTAAGGTGACTTACCTAATTCTGTTAGGTCTGTTTGCAGGATCAGTGCACCTTTCCCAATAATTTCTCAGCGTAACCACTACTCTCATGGCAATAGTGTTCCAGGAATTGGAATTTTTAATCCAAGTTAAAGTCACAGGTTATCAACTATTTTCTTTATTCCAGATACCCTGTTCCCATAACTTAAGGTTTATGGGAGAAAACCAATCTCTGCCTGGGCAAACTGTGCATCTGAATTCCTCTTGGGAATCATTGATAGCATCTCTGCTATGCTGACATTCAGTAGTAAAGTCATCTTTGATACTGTTCATGATTTCCTCCCAGAATTCTAAAAGTATAGCAAGAGGAATTTTTCTATCAGGGAAGCCTGCATGAACTGATTAAACTGCCTGGCAGGATAAATCACTACCCCCTAGAAGGTACAAACACTTCAGATGGGGTTGGGTGGACCCTATCAGTGTCCCTTTCAATATGTGATTGCTGTGTAGGAGTGGAAAGATTCTCATCTGAGGCAGAGCCGTGTATAGAGAGAGTTTGGCCATGCTCGAAACCACTCAGGTGACGTCACTGACCGATGGGCACCATCTTGCTCCTGTCTGACAGTGTCACACCACAGCCGTCACGGGGGAAACTTTAAAACCTTTGGTTTTGGATATTTTGCAGCGAGCGCATGACATTGGACTGCATTTTAGTGCCATCACATCAGCCATGGGGAGTGCAACTCAGCCCTTTCTAAAAGTTTTGGCATTATTTGTGCCAGGAACTGTAAAATTGTTAATAAGCTAGCTCATCCTATTAGTGGAGAACAATTTCTTTACTTCATGTACGATGTACCACATATTATAAAGAACTTGTGGTCATGTCTAGTGAAAGGTAATATCATTCATTTGAGTGATGACATGGTAAAACAATTTGATTTGCCATCGAAGGAGGTGACAGCTGAACATGCCAAAAGTTTGATATCTTTTCATGAAGGCAAAGATCTGAAGCTTGGGCCAAAACTCACTGAAGCTCATGTAAATCATCTCATTTTGAGAAAATGAAAGTATCAGGTGCTTTAAATTTCTTTAGCAATTCAGTAAAAGCAGGACTTCATTACTGTTGAACGCAGAAGATACAGTAAAGACTTACATCAGCTTGGTTCATTGGTCTGATAAATAAGTAGTTCGATTTAATGTCAAGCAGACATCCAATCATGTTATAAGCAATCTATACTGCATCTTGAGCAAGTTGTAGGAGTGTTTTATGAAATATGCATTGGAGTTAATGCACAGTCGAAGCCAGTTCAAACTGGAGTGATATTGTCTACCACTTCCCTTCTTAATCTCCAAAGTAATTATTTGGCCAAAGGTCACAGATTTTTACTAACATCCAGATTCACTCAAGATTGTCTAGAAAACTTATTTAACTTCATAAGACTGAAAAACCCAGTGCCAACTGCCTTAGAATTTCGACAGTCTCTGAAATTGATATCAGTTGCATAATTTCTGAAATGCTCTAGTGCAATTAATTATAACGTAGATGACCACAAGTTTCTAGCTGACTTTCTTAATAAGTCAAATGTTGAAACAAATGGTGATGCCGAAAATTAAACCGAGGAGCCTGATTTTGACCAATTCTCGAGTGACAATTTAATTAATACACTGGAACTGAGCAACCTACATTATATTGCTGATTACTGCATAAAAAAATTAAAAAGTCAAATAATCACTGAATGTTTTATCTTTAAACAATAGAGAGCAACCAGTCAACAAAGACGGATCCTTTTCAAAGGCTGACTCAGTTAAAAGAATGTAGAGTAAACTGCCTAGTTTATAACAACGATGCCTGCTTCATTATATTTCGGAATGCAGAAAATATTTTTAAGGCAAATGAAAATGTTTTGGAAACGAGCAATTTATTAGGACGACTAGTGCATTTGGTAAACACTCGGACAAAATATATAACCTTTCCTTCTTGCCATTACATTAAGGGTAGACTCCTGAAGTTTTTCTTCACTTTAAGATTACATATTTATGCTAAAAAACAAGAGAATATGCGTAAGATTCGGTAGTAAAAATCAAAGATAGTGAATTAAGGGTAAGAGTATGATAATGAGAAAAGCTGTAATGAATATAGGTAAAAATTTAATTTTGAAACCATGTATAATATTTCATAATACTTATGTATTTTAAAGTTGAAACTATAACAAAATTATAAAATATGATAAAAGAGAGAGAGAAGAGCTGAGACATCGCTTAGGTGGATGAGCGCGGCTGAACAGGACAGGAGCAAGATGGCGCCCTGTCAAAAGGTGGGCCAAACTCTCTCTATATATGGCTCGGATCTGAGGTATCTCTGTCATGTAAAACAGAGGACTCTTCCATAGATCTTCCATATCCAGAAGGGAAATTCCAGTGGATACATATACTTCTTGTCGGGTATTAGTGACCTTTCTCCCAAGGAGTTGAAGTGGGAGTTAATAGAACCCATTACTTTTGAAGTATTGGATCAAAAGTGGATTCTGCTCAAAGACAGGTGGAAACACACTGGCAAGGTTCTGCTGGAGCTATGTAGTCTGCTCTTTCCGTTCTCCTACTAAAACCTATAAATCATTGAGATAGTTAAAATGGGCTTTTTTATTCATTTCAACTTGTAGCCAGGAGCATGTTGCATATTTTGCACATGTCTGGCAACCAACCAAATTCTCCTTTATTCCATCTGGTGCTGCCTCATGGCAAGCAGTTATGAGCCATTTCCATAGGCATAAATCAGATTGACTGATGCGCTGCAGTGCAGGTAATCAGTGGGTCCTGTGTAACATCACCCCTATAGTGATAAAAGGAACAAGTGTTTAATAAAGACTACCTAGATCATTGTATAGGCAGCAAACACTTCGGATTAAAAAAGGCTGACATGGACAGAAGTATGTGCCCTTCATACAATGTTAGGTAATTTGATCAATGGGTCATATCCAAAGAATAGTAGTAAATTTATAAATTATTTTCTGGGCTCAGCCCGTGTCGCTTCGTGAAATGTCCTTTTAGCACACATTTCTAAGGTAAATATTACTAACATTACCAGAGAAAAAACTAAAATGGAATGTCAGAGTATTCTGACTCGCTTACCTTATATAAAAGGGTGTCGGTATGGTTTCTGGGGCGAGTGAAACCACTACCACGGGTCTCTTACCATTTAGATCCATCCTTCTACAAAATCCCCCTACTAGAGAGGGCCGACACATGGCCTGCACCAGCAACTACTACTACTAGCGCTCCCAACGCCATCACGAGCGCCTCTAGCGGTCACCCTTTCCGTTAGCACCATCTTGCACGTACGTGTTTTTTCTCGCTGTGATTTTGTGCTCACTTTTTTGGATTATCCACTCACCATGGAACTTCAAGCCATCGCCGCAGCTAAGTTAAGTACTGCTAAAGTGTTTCACTTAATTTTAGCCAGCCAGGGTCCGTTTAACCGTTTTTATTTAGGTTTATAACGGCGCCCTCCACGGCATGGCTACAGAGTCGTCCCAGGCGGCTCGCTCCACATGTTTCATTATTTCATGCTTCTTCGGTCCCCCATACCGTGGTAGCCTGAACCTAGCAGTATATATTCACATTTTATGTGTTGTGCAAGATTTATTCTGTGCTTTATTTTGTGCTTTACTTACTCACGGGGATTCTAATTCGATTGAGCTTATAGCCTACATCAACCTTAGCTCAGTGTTCATGCATGCATGTTCCTTTGTTTAGGCCTGTTAGGCATACTTAGGACATCTGTCCTTTCTTTTAGTCCTGCCACCCTGGCCGCCGCCCTCCGTATCCACGTATCGGCAGAGGCCAGCTCCTGATTGCTCGACGCCCTCCCTTCTGGGTCGGTTAGCCTAGCTTCTTCAGGACGTTGCTTTCTCTCTATCTGTTTATTTATCTTCTCTCCCCGTGTTATTTTAGGCTTTATATGCATGCTCAAGACGGTTAGAGGTAGCCTAGGCTACCTCAGACCGCCTGGCCTGTCTTACCGCATGGCCCTGCCATGTTCACGGCGAGGCACCCGGCTACTGTCTCCACGCTTCCTCCCCCCCTAGGGGGGGGAAGAGTACCGCTCGCTCAAGTTGCCCATGGCAACCATCCGAGCTCCCTCCCTTCTTCCCCCTCCACAGGGGGGGGATACGGGAGTTAGCAGGGGGACTTCCAAGGCTGACTCAGCTCCTACCGCTCTCACCCCTTGGTTCCAGGGGGGGTCTTTTGTGCGTTCGGGCTCGGCTGGCCACCCGGCTCGGCCGCGCTCGGACCTCCTTGGGTTCCATTCAGCTCTCTCTCTCACCCCGAGTCACCACCCTTCCCCGCCCCTCCGACGGCAGGCTCCGCTGGCTCCGCCAGTCATTAGTGATGGTGACTGAGAGAAGCTCCGCTGCATGCACCTCTTTAATATTGCCTTATTTTACGTCTTATTATTTATTATTCTTTGTTTTGTTTCGCTAAGCCGGCGGACCTCCCGCTCACCACCCGGGTTCTCCGCCTGCCTGCGAGTTTTTTGTTACGGCGGAGCTACGCTCCTCCGACTAGTCTTTATTAGCCTCCTCATTCTCCTCCCCGCTGTCCTCGTACTCCTCGCTCCGGCGTATAGGCAGGTAACTAGTTTGGTGAAACTCCTTATTCCGGCAACACCGGAATCATACTGAAACTAGTATCCCAGCTCTATTGGACACCCACCACTTACCAGGAGAGCAAGAAGAGGCTAACCCCTATGTTATTCACTCCGGTACCCTCCGGTGTTACAATATATCACTTTCTGGACTCGATCCAGTTACTTAGTGTCGATACTCATGTATCTGTTCACTTACAGGCCACCTATTGCCAGGAATCTGGATGCAATGCCGTCCTACAGGACCCCTGTGGGCACGAGGTCTGCTGGACCCATGCTGTCTGCGCTATCCGCTACGGGGACATAGCGGTCTGGCACCACGAGAGTTGCACAATCTGCTATGATCTTGTAGATCAGTTTATCTCCGGTGTAAGTATACTCCGGAGTATGAATCCTATATAAATTGGCCTATATGTATACAGTCCTAATAAGTGATATATTTTTATATAAGCATTTAATTTTTAGTTCCCTAGCTTAGTGTTTATACTAACCTTCTCTTACAGGCTGCTCAAGCCGTCAGGGACGCTGCGTTAACCACCTTGAAAGCCTGGGTTGGCGGATTCGGGAGGAACGTTACCAAGGGGCAACCCTACATCCTAGACAAGAAGATGGCTGCCCTGATCTTCCCCGGCGGGAAGACAACCTCCTACGTTGACCCGGCAACGGCGGCCCCGTACATCGCCACCATCCAACATCAGGTGGCCCAAGCCTTGGCAGACCCGGGGAACTCTGAAATTATTGATGATGTGGCAACGGTAGGTGAAGCAGAAAGTATGTTAGATGAGGCAGGTTTGTTGGGGGCTCAAGGGCTTCCCTTGGGTCCTTCTGGATCGGCTTCTCCTATCCCTTCTCCCTCTTCCTTTCTAGGATTTTCAGAGAGTGAACTTTCAGTCAGACCGAAGTCCACCCAAGCTATCCCTAAAGTTAAGGGAAAGTGAGAACCCAAGACCCTTGAGAAGACGCTGCCTAAGAAGTCAGCGCCTTCTACTTCTCATAAGTTTCCGGCTCACCATCCCAGAGCAGAGAAGCCGAAATCATCATCCTCTCACTCTAAAGGGTCCAGAGGCAAGTCCTCGAGGGACAAAGCTCAGCTCCCATCTAACCCTGAGCCTTCGACCTCCACGGGGACTCGCCCTAAGACTCCCGGCGGAATCAAGGAACCTGGTCCCTTTGATACAGACGCCTTCACTGCAAATATCATGCAGCAAATGGGAAGCTTTGTTGGAAACTTAGTCCAAGACAAGTTTCAAGAGATACTGTCTCACATCTCAACTTCCTTCGAGGAGCCAGGCCAGTCGATCCAAAACATTTTGGAAAGGCTGGCCAACCAGGAGAACCTGATTGCAGGTCTCCGAGAGAACCCGTCGGCAGTTCTCCCACAGCCTGGCATGGCGGCTCAAGCCATGCCGGACTACAACACCCTCCCTCCTTATACGGCGAGCAATCCTTGGAGGATCTCGTCCTATGCCCCCTTTAAGGATGGGATGCTAACGTTGGGGGACTGTGGTACTCGAAGACTTGAGGACTTCGAGTTCCACCCAGCTGATTTCAAACCCCCTTCATTGGTTACGCCCGCCTTATGGAGGCAGCGATGAGGAGGGAGGATAAGATCCCCAAAGAGACCGTAATCTTTGGTCGGGATCAAGCTCAACAAGATTGGCTGAGGAGCCTAGAGGAATGGGAGTGCATCAACACCAAGATGCAAGCCTTCAAGAGTGCCTTTACCATTTTTGTGGTGGACGGAGAGACCCCTATTCCGTTCACCACAAAGGTGGCGGAATTAACGGAGCCCACGTCTCTCCTCCTCCCAGGTACCGATGACCTTTGGTCAGATCTTCCAGCCACCTTTACGGTAGGAAAGCTGAAGCCAGATTGTGCTATAACACAATTTAGCGAAAGGCTCCCCAGGCTCCCAGACAATCTCATACAAGCAGAGTTTGATGCTAGAACCAGGTTAGGGAGGTCTCTCAATACCTTGGTTATGACAGAGGTTTCGGCCATGACATATGGTAACGAACCTCGGTTTAAGCTGATAGCCAAGTCACATCTCCATACGGTACAATGGGACTTGTACGGCCTCATGGTGGCAAGATGTAATTGTAGAAAACACGTCCTGCAGGAAGCTACCATCCGCCACGAACCTAACAAGTTGCTGGCGGCTTCGATCTGGGGGGCTGACCTTTTCCCAGAGTCGATAGTTAACTGTTCAGCATGAAGCAACAAGACTCAACCAGAGTCTTAAGGTTCGTTGGGGCCTTTCAAGCTAAAGGAAGCCAGACCCGACTTCCTCAGCTAGAAAGCCTAAAAAGCTGAGGAAATTCCAGCCTTTCCAGGCTCCCCAACAGCAGCAGGTAGTGCAGGCAGTGCCAGTCTCACAGGTGGCACAGCCTTCCACTTCAAAGGCCCAGACTCAACAGCAGTTCCTACTATTAACTCCTGAGGGCCAAGCTTCCACCTCCTTTGCGGTCTCTCCGGCCTTCAACCCAGTGTTTGAAGGCCAAGCTTTCCAACCCTTTAACAGGTTCGGGAGAGGCAGCAAGGCTAGGGGTGGATTTCGCCAAAGAGGTGGCGGAAGAGCAACCAGCCGGGGGAAACACCCAAGTCAGTGAGAACCCTCAGGTAGGAGGGAGGCTGTTCCTTTATCGTCACAGATGGGGGTTCAGCAATTGGGCACAAAGCATTGTGTCCAAAGGACTAGGGTGGAGCTGGACCAAAGGTCCCCCTCCATCCAAGACCTTCTATCGACAACCGACATCGGAATTGATGGAGTATGCCCAAGAACTCCTTCAGAAAGGAGTAGTGTCAAAAGTCAAGCATTTAAAGTTTCAAGGTCGCTTGTTCAGCGTGCCAAAGAAAGGATCAACCAAACAAAGAATAATCTTAGACTTGTCCCATCTAAACTTATTCATTCATTGCAACAAGTTCAAAATGCTGACTATCTCGCAGGTGCGGACCTTACATCCCCGTGGGGCCGTCACCACCTCTATCGATCTTACCGATCTTATCGATACTATCATATCCCAGTGGCAAGACACTTCTGCCCGTACCTAGGTTTCAGGCTAGGGAGTCAGGCATTCTCCTTCAAAGTAATGCCCTTTGGGTTGAACGTGGCCCCCAGGATATTCACGAAGGTGGCAGAGACAGTAGTTCAACAACTAAGGTCTCAGGGGATAATGGTAGTTGCGTATCTGGACGATTGGCTCGTTTGGGCAACGAGCATCGAAGAATGCCACAAAGCAATGGTCAAGGTTATACAATTTCTGGAACATCTAGGGTTCCAGATAAACAAGAGCAAGTCCAGGCTAACACCGGACTCTCGCTTTCAGAGGCTCGGCATTCAGTGGGATCTGAACTACCACACTCTATCAATTCCGGCGTCCAAGAGGAAAGAAATAGCAAAAGCAACCAAACAATTTCTCAAATGCAAACAGACATCAAGGAGATGCCAGGAAAGAATCCTAGGCTCTCTTCAATTTGCCTCAGTAACAGATGTTCTACTGAAGGCAAAACTAAAGGACATAAACCGCGTTTGGCGTTCGGAGGTCAAGAATTTATCAAAATCAATTCCTCTCCAGTTCCCCCCTCCGGCTTTTGTTATCCACACGGATGCTTCACTAAGCGGCTGGGGAGGATACTCTCAGTACAAAAAAGTACAAGGGACTTGGTCCCCTCAATTCCGTCAGCTCCACATCAATGTGTTGGAAGCTATGGTGGTATTCCTCACTCTGAAAAGACTTCTGCCAGCCAAGGGATCTCACATCAAGCTGGTATTGGACAGCGCAGTAGTAGTAGTACACTGCATCAACAGAGGAGGCTCCAAATCAAGCCAGGTGAACCATGTCATGATAGCCATATTTTCTCTGGCAGCCAAGTACAGATGGCACCTGTCCTCCACTCACCTAGCGGGAGTAAAGAACATGATAGCAGACGCCTTGTCTCGCTCAGTCCCTCTAGAGTCGGAGTGGTCTCTGGATAGGCGTTCTTTCCTGTGGATCTGCCAGAAAGTTCCAGGACTCCAGGTGGATCTTTTCGCCTCAGAGTTGAACCACAAGCTTCCCTGCTATGTGGCTCCCAACCTGGACCCTCTGGCTTATGCCACAGATGCTATGGCCATAGATTGGAATCAGTGGAAGAAAGTATACATCTTTCCTCCAGTGAATCTTCTTCTGAAAGTCTTGAACAAACTCAGGACTTTCAAGGGACAAGTTGCCTTAGTATCCCCCTATTGGCCCAAGAGCAACTGTTTTCCACTCCTATTGGAATTGGGTCTCCGGCCTCAACGGATTCCCAATCCCAAACTATCCCAAGTAGTGCAAATGAAGACTGTGTTCACTTCCTCAGGAATTCTCAAAACCCTAACTTTATGGATTTGATGAAGTTCGCGGCTAAAAGGGATGCAGATATCGATCCTCAAAACATCCTATTCCTAGAATCGGATAAAAGAGAATCGACCCTTCGTCAGTATGACTCAGCTGTTAAGAAACTAGCCAAATTTCTGAGGGGAACCGAATCTCAAACCATGACTACCAATCTGGCTATTTCCTTCTTCAGGTCTTTATTTGAAAAAGGTTTAGCACCCAGTACTATTACTACCACTAAGTCTGCTCTAAAGAAAATATTCCAGTATGGTTTTAAAATAGATCTAACAGACTCCTATTTTTCTTTTATTCCTAGAGCTTGCTCTAGGCTCAGACCAACAGAGAGACCTAGCTCAGTGTCATGGTTCTTAAATGATGTTCTCAAACTGGCCTCAGATACTGATAACAACTCATGCGGTTACTTACCCCTCCTAAGGAAAACATTATTTCTTTTAAGTCTAGCCTCAGGAGCCAGGGTATCTGAACTGTCGGCTCTGTCTAGAGACTCGGGTCATATAGAATTTCTCCCATCAGGAGAAGTTCTTCTCTCTCCAGATCGTCAATTTTTGGCCAAAAACGAGGACCCTTCAATGAGATGGGCCTCTTGGAAGATCCTCTCTCTTCCTCAAGACCCCTGTTTATGTCCAGTTATGGCCTTACGAGCATATCTGTCCAGGACAACCATGAGTTCCTCTGGTCCTTTATTTATGAGGGAAAAAGGTGGCACTATTTCTTTAAAAGGTATTAGACAACAGATCCTGTACTTTATTAAACAAGCCAACCCAAATTCATTCCCCAAAGTCCATGACATTAGGGCAGTAGCTACCTCGATCAACTATTTGCAACATTTGAATTTTGATGATCTGAAAAAGTGTACAGGCTGCAAATCGCCGACAGTATTCAAACGTCACTACCTTAAATCCTTAGAAGCTCTTAAATTTCCAGCAGTGGCAGCGGGAAACACAGTTTCTCCTGACACTGCCTAAGTAGTTTAGTAATAGATCCAGATCTCCTTTCTACCTGCCTCACTGACATCCTTCCTGTAATCCTGCCACCAGGTACCCCTCCCTTTTTTAGCCTTAGCTGCTAAAAAGGGCACTTACTGTGATGTTTTCCTTATTTTTTTTTTATTTTTTTTTTGCTAGGATTACTCACACCTGTAAATAACCTATTATATTGTATAGTTTTAAGGTTATTATAAGTTGTCATAATTAATTTTAAGTATGTATTATAATCTTTGTAGTCATAAGTTTCTAGATTATAGTACTTTAATATCAATTGTTTTTCATTCTTCCCTTACTCATATCCTCTTTCAAGCTTGTGGCCATTTCTCTGGTACTATTTCACGAAGCGACACGGTCTGAGCCCAGAAAAGGGATTTTGACGAAGGAAAAATCTATTTCTGGGCAAGGGCCCGTGTCACCCAGTGAAATCCCACCCTTCTTTACACCCACCCTTGGGCCCAAGCTTGACAACCTAACTCCAAGGATGACAGCTAGAGGCGCTCGTGATGGCGTCGGGAGCGCTAGTAGTAGTAGTTGCTGGTGCAGGCTGTGTGTCGGCCCTCTCTAGTAGGGGGATTTTGTAGAAGGATGGATCTAAATGGTAAGAGACCCGTGGTAGTGGTTTCACTCACTCCAGAAACCATACCGACACCTTTTTATATAAGGTGAGCGAGTCAGAATACTCTGACATTCCATTTTAGTTTTTTCTCTGGTAATGTTAGTAATATTTACCTTAGAAATGTGTGCTAAAAGGACATTTCACTGGGCAACACGGGCCCTTGCCCAGAAAGAGATTTTTCCTTCGTCAAAATCCCTTATTTCACAATTGCCACAGTAACATTGCCTTAAAGAATTTACTCATATATACCTCTAAACTCAATTATGACAAAACTAAATGGATATTTCTACAATGTACTTTTCATAACTTTCGATTACCTGGTCTATTCCCAAGCACCAGGTAAAGGTTATAGGCTACATTAGTTGGTACATAATTAGAATAATTAATTATTGGAATTACCATACCAAATTTATATAAAATCAGTACAGTCTCTAAGATTTTAAATTGTTTGGCAAAGCTTACCATTAAAGGAAATACTTTTTTGTACTCCTGTAGGAAAATGACAAACATCACAATGTTTCTCAATACCTGTAATGCCACTGTTAGCAGAGTAATACTCATTAGAAGTAGATATGGGTGAATGTATTTTCTTGAACACTTGGAGAGAACCTCGTTATTAAGAATATTTGGGAATTTTCTATGTAACAAAATCCATTTATTTTGATTATGAGTACTATAAAGGATTTAAAAGTACTGTACTTCTCTGGACACCATGGTTTGTAAGTCAGGTATGATTAGGAACTACTACCACGGCTATGTTTCGTCAATAAGAAGTTAGCTAGCCCAACTTGATTTACTGATTTGATAATATCAAATTATCTAACATTGTTAAAAACGTCATTTCCAATGAGTTTTAATAATAATGCTGCCTAATATTATTGCAGTAAAGCTAATTATCCCTTTGTTAAACAGGAAAAACAACACAGCAATTACAGCATAGCCTAGTGATCTGTCCTAACTTCTCACCTTACAGTAGACCTACTGTCTCCAAATTTCAACAGATATATGAACTAAAACTTTACAATGAGTCTTAAAACTATGTACTTAGCTTGAGTTGGGTTATGATGATCGACAAATGCAATGTTGAACAATACTTCTGGAGCAAACACTGCGAATGTGTGAACTCTGTGACAAACCAGGGTAGTATAATGGGGAGGATAGCTGACATACGTGCTATTGTCTTAACTAAGCGAGTGGGATAAAAGAAAACCAAGCTAGTTGTTGTAGGAGAGGAGATGGAGTCCTCTTTTCTTGAGGCCTTTATATTCTATCACTGTGCCAACTAACACTATTCTGGAACAGACAGATTATAAGGGAATTCTTTGAGTTTGGTTGGTCTGTATTAGGGGCCCTGGGCTGGACCATGAGAGTGTAACTCTTTTGAAGATAAACAGTGGCTATGCTATAAAAAATATACATTCATGTTGATTGTTTTCCTTAATGTTTGTCATTTCAGTTGAAAAGGTGGTTGTCATTGGAAGATTCTTGGGTGTCTCTTCAGTGCGCCATTGTCCAGGACTTCAAGCAGCCATAGCACATGCATTCTGCTTTCTTATTGCTTCACTAGATGACATCAATGTATCAGTAGCCCAAAGGGCCTCATTGTATTTGACAACACTACCAGACAGTGGACTCCGAGCTCTGTGCTGGTGTTTAGAGCAACAGGTTTGTATAAAAGTTATTAATTTTCATTTCTTTGTTCCAAGCACTGTATATGAGATGCAATA
>NC_087203.1:54978111-55023111 GCF_015104395.2 Macrobrachium nipponense | reverse complement strand
CATCAAAATCTTAGGAAGCTGGACTATGTAGGAGAGCAACATGTATTTAAATAGTCTAGAGCCCTTGTAAGGTTGAAAAGTCTTATGCAAGAAGAACATCTAATCAGAATCAAGATGACTGTAGTACAAATCAAGAAATTTATTCAAGCTAGCTGAGGAACTCCTCCATTGGGCAGAGTCAATGAACATCATTCCTCTACCACAGTTTTTCATAGGGAGAAAACAAGAAATTTATTGTAATTTCATGTTTCAGGGCTTTGTTTTGTCATCAGTTCTGAGACATATTGCATGAATATCATACATGACTTTGCATGAAGGCTTCTGAGCTGGAAGCCCCGAAATCTTCCTATCATTGTTTAGGATGGAATTTGGACATGGTCCTTAGATTTGATATTGCTACTACATTTGAGCCTTTGGATAAAGCTTCCCTGAAGAACTGAACTTTTAAAATACTTCTTCTTTTAGCTCTTACTACTGCAAAGTGTATTAGTAAGCTTCATGCCCTTTCTTGCATGGCTTTGTTTCAGGGAAAATGTCTTTTTTTCCTCTCAGTATTTAGGACTAAAATCGTCAAAGAAAAGCCCTTTCCAGATTTGTGAAGGTGCCTAATTTAACCCCTTTAGTAGGCAATAAAGAGGAAGCTCTACCAAGTCCAGTTATAGAAAGACTTAATCCTTGAAGAGGAGGCATTATGAATTTATTCTGTGGTGTTTGTACACGTTAGTACAAGTTAGTACAAGTTAGTACATGTAGATCAGAATCCTTACCATTTTCCATTGTTTGCAAGCAAACTCTCACAATGCCCATGTCCATGCTAAGCATGTCTTTTCATTCTCTGAAAAATCTTTGGCAGCTCAGTGAACGTGGAACTCAATTTTGCTTTGTGTTTTCAGCAAGACTTCAAATTTTGCATGAGAATTCTAAAGCCGTTAGTCTTAATGTCATGATGAGGATGCTTATCTTCGAATTGAATGCGAGAGGATCTTCCTTTTTCTTGTATCTTCAGGTTGCTATGATATCCTGGTGTTGTCTTTGGGGAGCATGAAGATACACATTATGGTGTAGGAGTGTACCTTCATATCTGAAGGTAGTCATTGTCTTTAGTTTTGGAAGTCAGTTATGGGCTTTTGACTCTGGCACAAGTTACTAGTACTCAGTGGGATAGCCCATTTTCCCTGCGCAGAACCACTGTCTGGCGACAGTACTTACCAGGAAGGATCACATCACTATAGGCAAGAATTTTTAGAAGATTCTTCCTTTTTAAAAAGCTTATAGTTTGCTTGGCAGAGCATTTACTTCTCTGGCCACACAAACCAACTATCCTCATTCAGTTTGGTTGTCAGCTAACTTTAACACTAGGTAAGATTCATCCCAGACAATGAACATTATGATAAAATTAATTATGTAGATACTTTCTGTTAAAGTGGAAACCCACCAAGCCTCCACACATTTTAGGGGGTGGTCATGAAGAATTCTTACAAGAATGTATATGTATTCCAATACCACTTGGTGGGAAGCACGTGTTTATTTTGAATGCCTTTCACACTTAATGGAGTGAAGTTGGAAGCTAACTTTAATGCAGGTAAGTATCTAATTAGTTAATTATATCATTTAAATTTTTGGTTGTGTAATAATTTTACCTTAAAGACAACATTTTTTGAGAACAGTGAACATACCAGTAGTACTGATTTACATGTCAGCTACTACTTATCCATTAACTTGCTTAAAGTTGTCAGCTGATATGGGAGCAAGTCTCAATGACTACATGTATTATTTTACATTTTATGATTCTGTCTATTTACCGTTTTAATGAAGTATAACTATACAATTCACTCAGATGTTACATAGAGGATTTCTGAGTACTGTTTTGCAATGATAACCGTCCTCTGGGATGAGGAAAACTCTATGAAGAGTGTAACCTCTGGCCTCTAGGACATGTGGCAAATTTCTGAGACTTAAATTATGAAAAATAGTGTCTTCAATGCCATTAAATATGTTTTCATTTGGGAAGCATTCATTCCATTTGCAACATAGCACCACCTTGTTCATACAAGCAATATAGATCCATTCTCTTGTAAATTACATATGTACTGTATTGTAGTATTTTGGGCAAACAGCAGTCAAGCTACTTGTAGCATTGATCATCGAGATCCTGAAGATATTTTAGATTACTGGTTCTTAGTATCAGTGTTATCAACCTAGTGAAATAAGGATACAAAAGAGCTGCGTGTTACTTTATACCAATATAGATACTTAGTATAAATGCAATAAAATGGTTGTGCATAAAGATTGAGAATAATTTTTATGTTCACTGAATACAAATATATATTTTATAGGACGATCTCTCCAATAGGTCCTCCTCACTGTCCCTCCAGTTGTTTTTACCTCACAGCTCTCTTACACTGCCAAGGCAGCTCATGATCACATGAGACTTGAAATTACATTCTTCAATTGATGGTTTGGTTCTCAGCTAACACCTCTGACATTCACGGCACCATAGCTTAAATGAAATAAAAGATTGTGCAAATAATTTAAGTATGGATATTTTAAGGTATTTTTTTCAAATCCCGAATTTCGTGTAACCAACTCCAAAAGTTTTTAGCAACTGATTTATGGTTTCATAATTAGCACCTATTTTTACCAATATTTTGTAAATATTTTTCATTTTCTTTTGGTCAGTTGTAACGGTGTAAATGAGCAAATGGTATTTGATAAGAGAGGTCATAAAAGGCCAACAAAACAAAAAGAAATATTGTTTCTACTACCTCAGATGCACACCCATATGCTACCAAAAAGAAAACCAAATTTCTGGAAGGGATTTAGGAATAAAGTGTGTGTTATTAATTTTTGCCTTAATATTTTAGCAAAATGCCGAATCAGAAAGCATACTTTATCAGGAACTGCATGTTAAATACTAAATTTTAATTAATTTGTATTTTCCGAGGTATATGAGTTGTAGCTTTCTTAAACATAGTATCTCAGTGCATCTCGAACCTCAGCTCTTTCGGACAAAAAAACAAATGCCTGTTGGGTAGGCCAAGGTACCAACTGACCTGTGTTGGCCTAAATTGGCCATTGGAGGAACTAGCGTACTTGCAGATGTCTCGCATACAAGGTAAGTAAGATTAGAACTGAGGGATAGCAGAGGAGGGTTGATCCTTTATGAAAGTTATGCTTGTATACTGTACCTGGGAAAAATACAAATTTCTTCTAAATGTTGTATTTGTTCCTAAGGGGATATGAACCTTCACTTTCTGAGGTGGAGGCTGAGTTACCAGCTGCTAGGTTTAACAAGTGGGAATGACCTGGATGGACTGAGGGTCCCTGAACAGTATTCATAACATCCCCTAATGCCAAAATCACAGCCTGCATGGCTGGAGACCTACACGGGTTACCCTCCTCACCTTCAAGAGGGAAGGACCAAGGACTGGCATCCCGAGGGACTCGGTGCATATGAGACTCGCATCCATCTGATGGCTGCTCTTATGATGAGGACCGGTCGTCATTTACCTCTACAGTGGTGCTATTCATCATGACTGCTGAGTGACCTCATAACTGCCAATGAAATTGCATAAGGGCCAGCCACACCACTTTCATATTGAGCAGATTGATGTGTTCCTTACTCTCCTTGGTCTCCCAAGTCCCTGAAATGCACTCATCATTAAGTACACTTTCCATCACCTTTGGGGGGTGTTGGAGGATACTAATATCTCTTGGGGTTGGTTTGCTGAGTGACACTCCTTGCTGGTAAATGTGGGGACTTGGTCATCACTTGAGATCTCATCTCACTTTCTCAGTCACCAGGATTTGTTTGTTTAGGGCACTTTTATTAAGATTACTCATGTAGCCAGCCTCTTATTATAATAATTTCCCTCTTGGGTTTAAAAACGTTTTCAGGGTATAATATGTAGTACTAAAATTGCTACTGAATTATTTATCAATGACTTATCTTCAACAAAGATATTTACATTTTATTTAAAATAACTTTCTTAACATTATTAATTTTGCAATTTTGCACAAAAATTTTAGTGAACAGCAATGCTTCCTCCTCACATTATCCATAGACCCCCTGGGAACATTCCACGGAGCCCTTGGGGTCTGTGGACCACACTTAAAGAAACACTTATTTAGGGGCTTCTTTGGGCACTGCCAAGATTCCTTCAGATGCCAAAGCAGGAATCAGAAGTGAGACACCTCTCTTTGGGTACCAGAGTCTCCAAGGATACCAGGTACTCTGTCAGCATCCAGATTTGTCTTACTGGGTTGGTGGGTTGTGAAGACCTGTACTATTCTCTTTAGGTTGTCTACGTGAGCCTGGGACATAAAGGTTCTCACACCATCACCATGTCCATCCACATCCCAATATTCCTCACCTTGGGACCAGGTCTAACTTGTCAAGGTTTACTAGCACACCCAGAACCTGGCACATTACCAGCACCTTGTCCCTGTCAAGTTCAAACTTCTGGATTGATAGGTTGAGGATGAACAAGTCATCCAGGTACCTTCTTAACATGTTCCTTGTAAGTGGGCCCAGGTAGACACTACTTGAAAGATCTGGGTAAAGACTTCTGGAGCAGTTGGCAGGGCGAAGCAGAGTGCTCTGAACTGGTACATTGTCTGTTGGCAGATGAATTGTAGACACTTCCCAGATGAGTGGGTGATGAGTAGGGGAAGGTAGGCATCCTGCAGGTCTGTCGAGACCATGCAGAAAGCCATTCAGGGCTGATAGGTTTGAGATAGGTTGTCACCCTCTGAGAATTTCTTCATCAGGAAGACTGAACCGTGACAACTGTTTTTCCACCACCCCTATGCCCCTTACTGGAGTGAGGCCCTCACCTCTGCTCGGAGGACCTCACTCCTTGTTGATTCAGCATTGATCAATAGAAAAAGAATTGGTTCCTGTGACAGAGGTTCTGTTGGCCTGAATGGGAGTCTGTAGCCCTGCCTTAGGAATGGAGCAGCCTGACCATGTTGACGATATCTGGATTGTGGGGAGTCCCTTCAGTGGTTGGAGGTGCCTGGTCTGGAATGCATGGGAGGTCTGTTCCCAAGGCACCTAGCTGTCTGTCTCAGCTTTGATGATGATGCCTGGGAGAACAAGTTGTCCCCTGTGTCTTCCCTGTTAATCTCTATGGCTCTCTGTACCAATGCTGCTGGGAAGTAGTATGTGGAGTTGGTGAAGGGCTATTCAACAGGTTCAGCCTGTCATTATGAGACAGCTGCCTGTACACCACTGACAGGAATGACTCCCTCCTCTTGAGAATTCTGTTAGCCTACACATGGGCTGTCTGCCACATCATGTAGGAGAGAGCCATGCTAGATAGGGCTAGGAGGCTCACCACCACTGGCAACCTGTCCACCATCAGTGCTGCCTTCATTTCTTGCTGCAGGGCACCCTGGCAATGGTCCTAATCAGTTAATTGCCAATGCCATTGCAAGCATCAGTGTCTAGTTGTTTGCCTCCACATGCTTAACCTGTTAAGTGTTCCCTCCAGATGAGCTCGCTGCTAACGTACCGTCACCCTTTTTTTGTAATTAGCAATGATAGCACTGATAATAGTTTTTCAAAAGTTAATATTGATTTTTATGCTTATAATTCATACTGTAGTCAAGTGTAGGAATTTATTAAATGTTGGAATAAAAAAACAATTAATACTACTATTATTTTATTTCAAAAGACTACATAGTAATTAATAAAAAATATCATGCATACATGCACTATTATTCTTTCGTATGCCAATCTCTAAAGTAAGGGGCTACACGCAATCCTACTTCACAGTGTCAAACCATCTATGTACTCGTGATTGTGGAGACAAATATTCTACATTCTCATCTAGAAGCTGATTTGCAAATCTGTTTGTTTCTTTCACGAGGCAATCAATTATTTCATCATCAAGGTATTTTTCAAAACATTTTAATGGGTTCTCTTTATCCTCAACTGTAAATTTCACGCCGGGATCAGCAACAAAAGTAAAGGGATCACTCTCTCTCCCTCTCGGAGTCCAGTCACTTGGCAATGAAAAGTCATCTTCACTCCCGCTATCGGAAGAAAAGTTTGTACCCTCAATATCCTCTCTACTGGAGGTTTCAGAACTAGAGCTTTCATCATCAAATAGGTCATCAATATCAGACTCCTCATCTAGTATTTGATTGATCTCACTTGAAGAAATACGCCCCCTCTTTGGGACATTCATTGTGAAAGATGCAAAAGTCAATTTGTCTCGATAAACGCCCGAAGCGTAATGAAAGAAAACCAGGGCCAGGTAGCTTTCTATCATAAGCAACCAGCAGAAAAGAGTTGCCAGGCTAGAAATAAGTTGCCATTTACAGCTTATGTGTGCTGAGAGTGTTACCAAATGATGCTCCTTCACTTTCTGTACGAGTAAACGCATTATTATGGGACTGACGGGTTGACAAGCACAGTTAATGTCTTGAATGTAATACTATCCCGTTGAAGGCGCCACCAAGAAGATCGTGGTAAATGTATTATTACGTGGGTGACGCTTAACAGGTTAAGAAATACACCCTGCTGTTTAAACCTGTACAGAGTGAATAGTTCCCCAACCTACAGAATGTCATGGAAGCCCTATGGCAGGTAATACTTTTCCTGCTTGCCAGTGGTTGTGGAGCCAGGAGCTTTACTGACCGGGCCACTGCCACGGAGCTTTCTGGGCCAGTCAATAAGGCTCTCACATCAGCCACCATGCTCTGCTAGATGAGAACATGGTTGCCTGATGGACTGTTTGACCTCTGTCTTAGCCTCCGCAATCTTCTCCATGTATGAGCAGGAAGGAGGCACCAATGAGGGAGTGGAGGGTGGCATGGCGAGTCTCAGGATCCATCTGATCAGGGTGATGATTTCTTAGCAGTCCTTTTCCTTTTCAGGGCTTGAGGCCTTGACCTGTGTACCTCTTCTTGGCTTCCTGGGTCCAAGGAGTCTTAACATGGTTTTGTCCCTTCTTCAGTTTCTACAAATGACTACTACATTGTTTGCTAGTATCGTATTAAGCGATGGCTTCTCTGTCCTTGGGTGTGTTTAACTCCATCTGTGTTCAGTACCAGCAGATGAGAGCTCAGTAGGACAATGGGGTAGAGAAGGGAAAGGCAGGTGAAGAGAAGATTTGACCAGAGAGTTTTCCCCCATTTCAGTCAGCATGACTTCTATTTGGCTACCATATAACTTCTCCACTCCCTAGAGTATCCCTTCCAGATGGATGAACTCAGACTTCTATCCCAAATGCTACTCCTTGAGAGGGTCTCTTTGCTCTGACTATCAGGTCTCATCAACAACAGACTGTGTCAATGAGCAATTCCATCTCTATGAATAATTCCATCTCGCCAAGTGGCTCTCCTTCCTGTTGGACTTTTTTGACTTCCTCCTGAAGAAAGACGTCCTTCTGTAGTGATGTTTGGACCTAATGCTGCTGTCTGCTGCTGAGGGGCAGGATACTAAAGAGGAAGGAGAGGAAGCAGAGTGCAACGAGGAAGATGAATGTGACCTGTTTGTTCGGTACTTTCTATGAGAGTGAGAGCACTCTGCCTTTCCCTACTCTGATTCTCTGCTGACAAGATGTCTCTCTCTCTCTCCACCCTCTGGTTCTTAGGGGGTTGGGTGGGCTGGAGGGGAAGGGGGGGGTGGCTGGCAGGGGATATGGAATGCTTCTTCAGTCTTGCCTCATCCTCCTCCTGGCCCTTACTTATTGGTGGAAGGGAAGGGGGCTGGGGTTGAGTGCTCGACTCTTCCCTTCACTGGCTGGGTGGGCACAGGGGAAGTGGAGAAACTGGGAGAGGTCACATGGTCTGCAATGATGTACTCTTGAACCTTCATGCAGGATGGCGCACACTAAATCTGTCATCATGTTTTCCTTACAGGGCATGGGTGAAGGTTCCCTGTCATTCCTGATGCTATTGAAGGAGTATAAGGAGGGTATTGGGAAATGGAGCGAGGAAGGGGAGAGGGGTTTAGGGTAGCCTTTCTCAATTAAATGCTTCCCTTCTGCTACCTGTGGCACTTCTCATACAGACTATTGGGGAGTCACTCATCCTTCACTCTCCCCACACGTTGAGTCTCTTGCATACTCTGTTGCAAGACAGGAAATACACATAAAATGCAGATCTATGGTCAGGGGTGACATGAACTTGAATTACATGCAAGGGTTTGTGGGAAAAAATCAACACTGAAAGAGAAAAGGCTTTGCAAGAACAATGCTTGTTTAACACCTGAAGTGAAAAGTACACAAAGACTGCTATTGCAATGCATATCCTGACAGTAATGTCTTGTAGCAAGCACAGCTGAAAGCACAGTGGGTGAGGTAGGCTAACATAGCTCAGGAAGTACAGGGGCCTACCTAATAAAGTTCAGTTTTTTAGTCAGTAACGGCTGAAGTGCAAGGTGCTGTGAGATAATGTTTCATGAAAGTGAAGGTTTGTATCCTGTAGGAGCAATTAATTTTTTTTATTTTCCCCTGCAGACTTGAAAAATTCAGATATGACAAGTGATGTGTTTGAGAGGAAGTTGAGTCGAGCGAAGGATGCTCTCACTTTGGTTCAGAGTGCCAGTGTAAGAACGTTATCTGGATCTTTGGGCACCAAGTGGCCTTATAAACGAACCATGTCGGCCCCTGCTAACATGTTTAATCGTACTGTTGAAAAACAAGGTGAGGGGCAGTTTTGTATTTTATGTTGTATTGTATTTGAAATGTTGGATGTTAAATGGAGTAAAGTCTAATATAATCGTAAGTCAATGTGATTGATTTAGTTTACATTATCCTTACATGTATTTCATAAAATCTTGAACTTACAGATGTGCAGCACACTGGTATGTAAATTTTCACTTATCATTTCTATATTGTATTGTAGTTCAGTTAAGAGCAACTTTATGTCATCACAAGGTATTAGAATTTCAAACTGACTTCACTAAATGTTGTAGAATTTTAGATCTTGTCTTTTAGATAATGTAGGCTACATGAATTTAGTGTTAACTACCTTATGCTTAGGCTTTGTGAGATGAAAGATAAGATGGCCTCAGAGTTATATCTCAGGATTTGCTTAGTTTACTTTAAGGTCTGCATAGCTGTTGTGTTTTTTAATGAATAATTTATCAGAATTTTTGCCAAACATTCTTCAAAGTATAGGATTCTAGTGTTAAGGTTGCTTAGTTAAGGTTGCTTACATAAAATTCAAAATTGCTTCAATAATGTTTGTTGCTAGCAGTAGTTGAACTATAGTTATAGTGTCTATTTTATGCATTAATATATAATACATTGTATTTCACATATTTAATGATATATAGAAAGTACAGTTTGATTATGGTATTTTGCATTACTGTATCATTTGTGACACATTCCTTATACATTGAATAAATTATTTTACATAATATCATTGACTCAAACAGAAGAGTAGTAATAGACATTGATACAACTACAGTGATATGCAGTTTGGTAAGTTATATATCTATAACATAAAACTTAGATAAAAATAGAAATCCTTTGAGTTTTTAAGAAGTACTTTTCAAATTCTCTAGTTTTCTCTAAATTGTAGTTATTGTTACTGAAGAGTTTAGCTTTTATTAATGTTTTGAAGCATTTGGAAAATTGAAATTACTTAAGGTCTCTTTAGAAGTAAGAATTTTATATTTGACTGTATGTACTACTTACTACTAATACTACATATTTTTGCTATCACTGCCATCCGACATTTAATATGATGCAGTTGCCTGTGTCTCAGAATCAATAATTCTTCACTTGTGCCTTTTTTATTAGTAGTAGATAATTTAGTGTTTACCTAATTGATATTTTAGTCATAAATATGGATAAATTGTATTCATTGGTGTTACTGCCACAGTGTTTGCAGCCTTTGGAATCTTGCAGGGAAGGTCATCTTTTTGACTAGTCTAAACACTTAATTAATGTGTGCCAATTTTTCGTAAAATTTTCCTTCAAGTCTAGGAATTTGACACTCATTTTTTAAACCATTGGTCAGCTGGTATAGTGGTTAGGGTAGTTACGTGTCACTCAGATGTCGTGGGTTTGTGTCTTCCCCTCGGGCGATAAATAATCTGGCTCTTTATCATGATCAGTTACTGCTGCAGTGTGGGATCTGCGGTGGGAGGTTGAAACAACATTCTTTGGAATCTTGAATTTCAAGTCAATGGGCCCTGTGTGCTTGTTCCATGTGAATAGGTTTCATCTACTGAAATAGTAATTAATAATATATAATAATAATAATCTGTGAGTGACTGTCTTCTGCTATCTTCTTATTGTAAAATAAGTTATGAAGAGGGTACAAAGAATGTGGTTGTGCGGAGTTTGCTCCTGAGGAGAATGAATGAATCTCCCTTCAGGCACTGCGAATAAGGTTAAAAGCCCTTACAATTACTTTTGACCCTCGACTAGCACCCCTGTCGCTGCTCTCTCCCTCTGTAAGATTTCCTGGGCATCACGTTAGAGCCAATGGGAGCTCCAGACTCAGTTGCCATCTCTCTCCCAGCATTTACGTTTATATACCCCTGTATTAAGGAATGCTCTTTCTGGGGGTATACCTCATTAATACATAATAATAATAATAATAATAACACTATTAATAATTATTATATTAATAATGGTGATAATAAAATAGTAAGTTGTTATTACGTATTATTACTGAAAAATGTGTAGGAAGCATTAATTAATTGCAAAACACCTAAGAAACACTTAAATAGCAAGAAATGTGGCCAAACTTTGCCCAGATTTCCAATAACCCTAACTACCGATTTGTGAAAAGTTTACTTTACTTTTCTCTAGTGCAAACCAAACTGTTCTGTGACTTAAAATCACAACAACTTTGATAGTTCCACCATATAAAATGAATCTGCTTTAATTTGAGACCAAAGTAAAGGTTCTACCTTTTGGAACTGCTAAACTGTGATTGCGTTACCTGGACATTTTTTAATTTTGCACAAATGTACCTTCTTATGGCGGACGCCCTATTTGCTGTAAAGTTATTACTACAGTCTTTCAAGAATTCTTTTCTTCCTATAGCAGTAACCATGAACAGTTGTAACATTTAAATTCCTAAAGAGTGGGAAAAAATAACTCATATGGAGCAAATCATTTGAGTCACTCTTTAGAAGAGAGACAACTGTCGTCTTTTTCTCAAAAACAGACGCTAGCCTATTTATTGCTTTGTAAACAGATTTATTGATATATTGAGTCACTCTGTTCACTACTGTTAATATGAATTGCTTTTAGCACAGTTCAACTGAATTTTCATTCCAGCATTTCCTCCATTGTACCCCATTTTATATATGATTTAGTCATTAAATGACTGTAGCAAGGAGATGGAAAAGAGAATTTAAAGATTCTTTTCAATGCTGGAAGAGTCTGTAAAAGATTTGTGTCCTTCATCAGTCTTACAGAAATTTCTAGTAAGTCACATGATCTCTCAGGGAAACACGGTCAATTAAAGCAGCTCTAGATTTTATGATTAGTTATTGGAGTTGAAAAGGTCATTATCATTATCTGCTGCAGTAGAGAAAATATACCAGTTTTTGCGCAGATTAGATGACAGACAGTCTACAATAACGGCTGTATACCAATCATTTAACAAAGAGAATAGACCTGATTATTCTTTAGAAGTTTGCTTCTTTCCAAAAACCCCTGATCCCAACGCTTTGATGCCGGGGGGTGGGGGTGGGGGGTTGCGTTGCGCTTAGGGATCTACTGCCGGGAGTGTATGTCTCTCGGATGTGGCTTCAACTGAACATTGGGACCTATAATTGTTTTACTCCTCCTTACATAAATTGTCCCCTGCCCTTCTTCCTCTTTCGTTGACGACCTTTACATGGTATTGAATTGCGGAAATCACTGCTCGTGTAACTTTGAAGGTGGATGGTGTTGGACGGTATGTCACGCCACCTGTAGAACTAGAGTATCCGACGTGGTCGAGTGAGGAGAAATTTTTATGTTTAAGTTAAACAATGCCGTATATTAAACCCGAAAAGAGTAAATACCGTCATGACCCAACCTTGACTCGACTCGACTCCCTCTTGGGAAAGGAAATTGGTCAAGGTTTCTAACATTGGAAACTGACTAAAAAATTTTCTGCGCTAAAATAAAAAAAAAATATTTATTAAATAGGCATTCAGTGACAGAAATTTCGTTCAGACAAATAAAAGATAAGACGTGGCTTAAATACACCACAACAAAAAGTAAGTTTGAAGACTACTTGTCTATAAATATTGTAGGTAATATAAATGTAATGAACAACATTCAGGGTACCATTGTACTTCCTGAAAATAACAACGAACCAATCGAAAAGAATATGCTATTAGGCTCTTAAAAACAAATATTCCAAGATCTAGGATTACGAGGTTTATGTTGCACCGAGTAAAGAAAGCAATAAAAAAAGTTATGAAAAAATAGCAAAAATAAAATTTGAGTGTCAAGATCAACTTCAAAAAATGAACATTTTTGGCCAAAACAGAGAGGGCCCAAAGCCTCTACGCAGTGGTTCTTAACCTTTTTTGGCAGCGACCCAAAATTTAGCACAAATCAACCATGGCGACCCAACCTACATAAATATACAAATTGTCTTTATAAGTAATATGATAATGCTTTTAAAAGCGGGTTACAGAAACAAAATTACATGCTGGGATGTTTATTAATACAAGTAGCACATATAAATAACAGTGATATATGGAAAAAATATACAAACATATAATTGCTAGCCGTACACAAACAAAAAGGTATGTTGGGTTTCATACTATAAAATTAAATAGAAAAATTAGGCTGTGATATATCCCTGTGGAGAGAGAAATTCAAAATTATTCAGAACTTGACATGTAATGTGCTACTACTCTTATAAGCAGTGAGAACCTTGACACTGAAGTGTGTTGACCAGCTCCTCAAATCTGGGTGATTTTGATGTTAGACTGCATCTTAGATCATCCTCAGGTTGTGACTGTCAGGGCAGAAAATCCTGCCTCACACAAATATGTTGTAGCAAATGGAAGGAGGGCTTTCATGGCTTCACCTCCAAGAATTGGTTTTTCTTTGTACACTTTTATCCAAAATGAGCTTAGTGATTCATGTTGCCTTTTAAAATCATAATGAAGTGCTTCATCACTCTGGATCTCAATGAGCTGCTCCTCTGTAGGCTGTTGATGTTTGACATTTCCTCAGGTAGGTCTTCAGCTTCAATGTTGAATGGGTTTCTGATCCAACTGTATTTATGTGCATTTTCTGGAATGTAATGGTCAAATTCTGTGACCAGCTTGGACTTGTGTTGCACAATAGTGTCTTGGACTTGGCTTAGAGAATAGTTTTCGTTCTCCAAAAGTATATTTAGGGAGGGAAATGATGCTGTTTTTCCTGCCTTTACCTTATTCATCCACAACTTCAGTTTTCCTTTGAATGATGACAGTTTCTCAGAAAGCCCAACTAATGTCTGATCACGACCTTGCATTGACATATTCAGGAATTAATCTCAGCAAATATATCTGCAAGATATGCTACTGGCATCAACCAGTTTGAATCTGAGAATTTGTGGGCCAATTGATGTTTCTATTCAGTCAGAAAGATTTCTGTCTCAGTCCGCAAATCAAGCAATCGTTGAAGAACCTTTCCTTGTGACAGCCACCTAACTTCAGAGTGATACAACAGATGCATATGTGTAGAATCAAAGTCAGAGCACATTTGAGAGAATAACCTTGAGTTGAGAGCCCTAGCTTTGATGAAATTAACGATCTGAATTACCTCCTGCATCACCTTGTGCAAGTCATTTGACAGTTTCTGAGCAGCAAAGCTACTGTAGAGATTATCGTACGGAAAACTTCAAATTGTTGGTTTTACATTGAAATTTCAAAATACTTCAAATAAATTTTTTGCTTTGGAGTTTTTATTTAATCATGGTCTGCTGAGAATCCTAAAACAATGCATCATGAATTTTAATTATTACAGTATATGATTATAATATATTTGTAGTGGGAAAATAATAATTTTCTGCAAACCCTTAGCGACCCAATAAAAGGGCTTGGTGACCCAACTTTGGGTCGCGACCCAAGGGTTAAGAACCACTGCTCTACAGTGTCAAAATTATAGTAAATGTGGACACGAAGAAAGTGTCGAAAGGAACTTGTATGTGCTTACTGTGGATCTGACGAGCATACCATACAATGGAAGTGCAGTGAACCGAAATGTGTAAACTGTGGGTAAGATCATCATGCAAGGTCCATGGAATGTATGTATTATATAAACGATACAAAATTGAAAATATTACAAAAAAGAACAAGGATGTCTATAAAAGAGGCTAAATTAGAATTGAAAGTGAGAGGAATTCGGATCCTGCTAAGTAACGTACATATTCTTCGATTACAAGAAATAATAATAAAACAAAAGCACATACAGATGGAAGTAACGAACGTAGAAAAAAAAATCTCAAGAAGAAATCAGCATTTTACAGAGAAAAACTAAAATAGTAAAAAATCAAGAAACAAGTGCAAATGACATGGATAATATTTTATCAAATTCATTTTAAATGCTAATGCAAATAGGAGCACATGAAGGTACTACTACAGAAATAGTAGAGGAAAGTTAGAACACCCAAAATGAAAAAAAAAACAACTATTATGAGAGACATGTCAGTTAAACAAATGACAAAAGATATGAGGAAAGAATGCAAGCAAAAACAAGCTAAGAATATACCTCGATCTCCTCAAATAATGGTAAAAACTATGGAAGCAGATATCCAAAGCACAGGATGTGGAGGAGGACCATATCATGGGTAAGAATGATTATGTCAGAGAAACAATGTTCAGCCAAGCAAACTAAAAGCGTTTTAAGGAAGGGAACAAAGCCTCTCAACATTCCTACCTGTTGTGCGATCCTTACTGGCAAGTACTGTTGCCAGATGGAACCACGACAGGGTGTAAGACCCTCGTAGTGAGACTTGTCAAAGGATCCTTAAGGGGAAAAAAGGACTCTTCATGTAGAGTACTAGTGACTCATGTGCCTGAAATGAACGTTCATAACCTACATTCCAGAGCTGAAGATAACTACCACCTTCGTATCTGGTGTGGTCCTGTACATCAGTGTGAACCTTCATGCTCCCAAAATGCCATAGCAGGATTTCCTAACAAATAATGGTAAAATAGAATAAGATAGAAAGTAAGGTTACTATCATGTTTGGTTGAGGAGAAAGTGTCCCCGTCACAATGATAGGACTAAGGGCTTTACACTTCATGCTAAATTTGAACATTTTGCAAATAATTTGAGTCAACAACAGATACTTCTCCCCTGAGCTGCATGGCAACCTTCTCTAGCAAAATATTTGAATGGCAATAAAGACTGCTTACGGTACGAAAGGCATGAAAATTATTTAAAAAAAAAAATGGTAAAAACTTAGGAATCAACCCTGACTTAAGCATTCTCAGATTTAGGAATGTTTGGTCTCCTGACACCACAGATAAATTTCTAACTCCTCCTTGCCTACGAATCAGTTAAATTAATCCTTTAACCATTTAGTCCTAGTACACACACACACACACACACACACACACACACACACACACACACATATATATATATATATATGTATATATATATATATATATATATATATATATATATATATATATATGTGATGGATTTTTCCTGCCTTTCTATTTAGGTTAATCCACCATAACATATTTTCCCTAGGTCCCAGGAAGTTTTGTACATTTTTGCATTACAACCAGTCCACATGTTCCCTAAGGACCACATGGCACCTCTTGAAGTGAAACTCGATTAATTGGGTAATGTTTAGTGACCTTGTTGTGTAAATATTGTAAAAAATAATAGAGTCCTGAATACTTTAATTTTTGTAATAAATAAAAAAAAATCTACCATTTTCTCCCAACCTATCCTTGGGGTCTGGCAGCTGCGCCTAGGGTTAGACCATCACTAGCCACTAACGTCAGGTAAGAACCATTCCCTGTTGTGGCAAGAGTTGCAACATAGTTGAAAGAGAATGTTAGGAAACTGTTTAGTGATAAATAGCTTTGGACCTAATACCAACACAGTAGAGTACTTGCAACTGTGTTTGTAGAGTGACCTCATAAAAGCCAATCAACCTGGGCAATGTGCTGGCATTTTGCTGGCTTGATCTAAACTACAGAGGCAATCTCGGAAGTGTATCCTTTACTGGCACTGAAAATCACGTACCGACGGCGATAAACGGCCTACTGACTCCGATAAAACACCTACCACCGTCGATAGACTGCTTAGCGGTGCTGAAAATCTGGTTAATGACGTCGGTAGCCAAGGTTATAAAACCAAAACGCCGTTAACCAATACCGCCGATATATAGGAAAGACCTGTAGATGTGTATATTATATATTATATATATTATATAATAGTTAAATATATAATATTATATATTAATATATAATATATATATATGTATATATATATATAAAAGTATAAGTCTTTATGCATGCATATGTAGATATGTATGTATATGTAGGTATGTATGAAGATACATATATAAGATAATGATAATAGTTATAAATTTTTATCCTGACGAGGCAGTTTCTTGATGATGTGACAGAGTTGTAACCTTTCCTTGATAGACTTATTTCCAAGGCTAATGGGAGGAATGTCTTTTTTCCATTTACAACTCAGCTGTAAAGTAACGGAAACAGCTGTGTACAAATAATATAAAGTAGCCCTTCTCCATTAGTATATAACTGTTTTTGACATTTTCCTATCATTGTCTCCTTAACCCGTAAGTGTTTAAGGAGGTCTGGGTCACAATCCCGACAGCCAGAATCCTGACAGGCCAAAATACTGAAATGCCCAAGATCCTGACATCCAAAATCCTGACTATATATATTATATATATATATATATATATATATATTATATATAGATATATTTATTATATATATATATTATATATATATATATCTATATATATATATATATCTATATATATATTATATATATATATATATATACATATATATATATATATATATATATATATATATATATAGTATATAGATTATATATATATATATATTATATATATATTATTATATATATATGATATATAATATATTTTTATATTTATATATATATATATATATAATAGATATATATATATATATATATACTATATATATATATATCCAGTATATATATAGATAATATCATATTATATATTTAATATATATATATATATATATTATAATATATAATATTATATATAATATATTATATATATATATATTATATATATAATATATATATATAATAATGAAAGGAGCCCATAAAAACACCGAAATATAAAAAGAAATTAATATATTTCAGATACTACTGTCTCTCTCTCCAGGTAGGTAAAAAATGAGAAAAGTTACAGAAAAGGCGGTATTTATGCCAAGAGATCCATCCACATGTAAGCAGTTTTTAGGTCACCCCCACTGATAATTCTTCTTTAATTGTCCTAAGTGTTGGTTGAAGGAAGATTTTATCTATGACATCTGAACCCCAGGCACCCTTTGAGATGTTCATTACCTGTCTTTGTTTAATTTAGGCTGCCTCTATCATTTGGCTTTTGTATCGACACTTGTTGCTATAAATTATATATGACAAATTCCAGTTTATTCTATGGTTATGGTTATTTACATGGTTAAAAATAGCTGCGCTCTGTTGTCCATACCTAACTGACTGTTTATGTTGTATTAATCTCTGGGGAAGTCATTTTCCTGTAAAACCGATGTAAGATTGGTCACAGTCTAGGCATGGGATTTTGTATACTCCTAAGTCCCTGGGGCTTGTCTTTTGTTGGACCGTCTTAATCCTGTAAAGGCGTGGAATTTTGATATTATTGTTGGGTGTCTCTCTGGTCTTGTCTTGAGGGGGTTGGTAGAAAATTTGGGGAACAAATTCATAAGGCTCTTAAGAATAGGTTGCTGGCTATGCCTGTCTTGATAGGAATGTCAAGATAGCTAAAGTAGTAAATGTATGAAAGTGAAAACGTTGGTTTTCTGTATAGGGTAAATTTGTATTCTGTATTAAAACATCAAGAAAAGGAATTTTGCTGTCAGTTTCCCATTCTACTTTAAATTTGATGTTAGATACTAATGCGTTTAATTTTGAAAGGAATTCAATGAAATTGCCCCATCTATTATCCCAAAATGTTAGAATATCATCTACATGTCTCATCCACAGCATGTTTTTGGGTTTTATTGCATTTATTATTATAGTTTCAAAGTATTCCATGTATAGATTGGCTAGACAGGCATCCTGACCAAAGAGACCCCCAACAATAAAATCAAAATTTCACACCTGGATAGGATTAAGACAGTGACTGAAACTCTCGGAAAATCTAACCTTTTTGCTTTTACCTGCCCAAATACCTTAGCCAAATCTCTAATTAACGTCCAACAAAAGCCAAGCCCCATGGACTTAGGAGTATACGAAATCCCATGCCTAGACTGTGACCCAATCTTACATCGGTTTTACAGGAAAACCACTTCCCCAGAGATTAATACAACATAGACGGTCAGTTAGGTAGGGTCAAGAGAGCTCAGCTATTTTTAACCATGTAAATAACCATAACCACAAAATAAACTGGAATTTGTCACATAAAATTTATAGCAGCAACTGTCGATACCAAAGATCCAAAGCCTGATGATAGAGGTGGCCTAGATTAAACAAAGGCAGGTAATGAACATCTCAAAGAGCATCTGGGATTCAGATGTCAGATAAAATCTTCCTTCAATCAGAGCTTAAGACGATTAAAGAGGAATTATAAGTGGGGGTGACCTAAAAACTACTTACATGTGGGACGAATCTCTTGGTATAAATACTGCCTTCTCATTAACTTTTCTCATTCTTTACCTTCCTGAAGAGAGAGAGAGAGAGTGCAATCTTTGAACTGTAGTACTACTATCTTTCTATATTTTTGCATTTTCATGGGTCCATATTTATATATATATATATATATATATATATATATATATATATATATATATATATATATATATATATATATATATATATATATATATATATAAATTCAGGATTTTGGATGTCGGGATCTTGAGCTTTTCAGTATCTTGGCTTGTCGGGAATCTGGCTGTCGGGCTTGAGTCTGTCTGGATTATGGCAGTCGGGATTGTGACCCAAGCCTCCTCAAACAGTTATGTGCTAATGGAGAAGGGCTACTTTATATTATTTGTACACAGCTGTTTCCGTTACTTTACAGCTGAGGTGTAAATGGAATAAAATATTCCTCCCATTAGCCTTGGAAATAGGTCTATCAAGGAGAGGTTACAACTAACAAATCATTAAGAAACTCTGCCTCGTCAGGACTAATATTTATAACTATTATCATTATCTTTTATATGTATCTTCATATGTACCTACATATACATACATATCTACATATGCATACATAAACATTACATATATATACATATACAGGCATTCCCTGCATACAGCAGCATTGGTTAACGGCGTTTTGGTTTTACGACCTTGGCTAACGACGTCATTAACCAGATTTTGGCACTGCTAAGCAGTTTATTGGCATTGGTAAGTGTTTTATGTTTTATTGTCGTCAGCAGGCAGTTTATCGACGTCGGTACACGATTTTCAGCGCCAGTAAAGGATGCACTTCTGAGATTGCTTCTGTAGTTTAGAACAAGACAACAAAATGCCAGCACATTGCCTAGGTTGACTGGTGTTTAAGAGGCCACTCTACAAACACAGTTGCGAGTACTCTACAGTGTTGGTATCAGGTACAAAGCTATTTAACACTAAACAGTTTCCTAACATTCTCACCTGCAACAGGGAATGTCTCTTACCTGATGTTAGCGGCAAGTGATGGCCTAACTCTTGGGCGCAGCTGCCAGGCCCCAAGCAAAGGTTGAGAGAAAATAATTTTATTTTATTTTATTACAAAAATTAAAGCATTCGTGACTCAATTATTTACAAAATTTACACAACAAGGTTACTAAACATTACCCAATTAATCGAATCTCACTTCAAGAGGTGCCACGTAGTCCTTAGGGGCATGTGGACTGGTTGTAATGCAAAAACATACAAAAGTGTATCCACACGAAAATTCCCAACATGAGTCTCGCAACATTACTCAAAGTTACAAATAACCAGTGCAACACCGCCCAACTGAGCAATTTAAGAATGATGAACTAGTCCCTTAACAGAGTAGCACTTATTATGACAATGTATTTGACTGTGAACCAGGGGTGTTACATTCTTCCTACCTGTATGGAACCTTGGTGAAGAAGCCAGCCACCGGCTCTGCAGGCCTCGTTCAAACCTTGGTTGCAGCTACTTTTTTTTTTTTTTTTGTAATCCAAGGATTCTAAAATCTTGGATATTTTTTCACATTTACATTTATTACAGCTCAAATTAAGATACAATAATAAATGCTTACTCTGTTCACCCACTCTACAGATTTCAGCATACACTCGACACAGAATGAAACTCACATAAGGGAGAACCAGTATTCTCGCCGCCTGACTTCTTCCTGAACTAAATCAAGACCGCAAGTGGAGTTTAGTTAAAAAAAAAACGGAGCTCACATTTTTACCGACACACTGTTAATCCATTTCCTAAAGGCTCTGCTTCCATGATACTGCACCTTAATATAATCAGGTTACCTACCTACTCGTTTTAACAGGAGCCAAGGCAGAAGCAAACTAAAGAGTGCAGGACAGTGGACTCATCTTCTGCAAAAGGGAGTGAAAAGAACATTGCGAACTATGCACTGCTTAAATACTAAATAATCAACCAAATCACGGTTGAAACTCCAAAATTCTGAATGGAGGAACTGAGGGAGAAGAACACAGCTATCTGCAGACGATGACGATTAGGCAAAAAAGCACCAAAGGTGACATACCACAGAACGTCAGCAAAGACATCACGGAATGCAGGTGGTAATTACTGGATGGCTTGGAGATCGAAGGCTGGGTGGGGAAGGTAGAGGGTTCGGTTCTTGCAAAATGTCACCGCATAACTATGACGACCGCCGGAGCTATCTGCACAATGCTTAAGAGGTGATGCTAGAGCTGTTCTATCACCGGGCTAAGTCACTCTAGATAAATAAGCGACAGAATACAAAGAGCTGCTATTACAAAAAGGAATAATTGTCACAAAGTGATGAATACGTGGTGAATGAGCAATAAGCAGACGTTTGTTTCTTCTTCAGCTGAGTGTAGTCTTTCTCGCTTCTTAGTTTTGATGTTATTAAATTTTAAGGTTGAGAAGCCAAGTTCACATAGATAAGAAGTTGAAAATAGTAATAGAAGTGATAAAGCTTTTTTAACTAATGTGGGATAATTCTCTTGTATAGACATCCAAAATGCATAAATGGTTAATGTTTTTCACTAGAAATGATGGCCAGTTCTTCTTCTTCACACAACTGGAGTCCAATATTGGAAGAAACATTCATGAATGGATTTCGAATCCAAACATACTTTTCTGTGCTCAGTGATGAAAAATAGGGATAATGTTTTTTAATGCAAGTGGTACTATGCATTGAAGGAAACATATCAAAATTACCTGGGCTTGCTTTCTTTTCAAATAATTTTCTTTTTTAGGGCAACCAACTTATCTGCTGAAGTGAGAATATTTTGGTTTCTACCTTGTAAATCACTGTTTGTATTGTTTAATTGACTAAATATTTCTGAAATGTAATCTAGTTTAGACATCCGATATTACCAACGAAGATATTCACAGATTTTCCCTGCTCTTCTTGGTAAAAAACTACTATTAATTCCTTGTGTAATTCGTGTACACGAGGTAACACTTAACATTTTGACCACCATCGAAGTACTTTATGCATTAGTAATTTAACATGCTGGGAGTACATTTCTTTGCATAGTTATTCAAATAACCTTGACTTCAAAGGCCTCACTTTTAATATAATTACTATATCAGTTACCTGATACAACACTTATTTTAAATCTTCTCACAATATTTTTGAAACGAGAACTCTCTGTAAAAAGCAATGAGTGCGAATAAGATCTGGGTTTTCTTTTTCTGGGAGGAATACAAATCCTTTGATACAGCCTCTTATATATATGGGGCTCAGTCAGTGCAAATGCCAACACAAGGCCTCCAAGTTAGATTTACAGTAACCCGATATCATATGAAAAATAGTCATACTGTTCATTAACGTGAAACAGAAAGCTATATCCATTTTTCATATTTTCCGGTGTGCCGTGACACTGTCTATTGGCACACTTAAAATAATCTCGCAGCACACCTGTGCTGTGGCACAGTAGTTGAGAATCACTGTTAAGTGTCTTCTGTGTATTTCATGCTGGTGGCTGGCTCAGGTTTATGTTAGAGGATATAGAGACCAACCATTGGGGACTCCATTGTTTAATTGTCATTTTATATACATAAGTATCTGTCATAGGTGATGAATGGTGTTTATCTGTTTTTTTAAAAGGGACTGGAAGGTATGTTTAGGTATTTCCAACACTGAGGTGGTGTCATGTGTTTAAATCTGAAAATGCTGTTGAAGGACTCATCCAGGAATGCTATCATGCCCTGGGTAGGGAGTCCTAAAAACAGGAAGGTAACCAAGGAGCTAAGTCTTTATCAGTTTGGGATGTATGAGGCCAAAATATGACTGAGTCAGTTTACCATCTGACAGTGGGAGATGTAGCTTAGAAAAAGATGTGATAAGCAGGTTTCCTGTTTTATGAGGTTTAGTATTCTTTTAGATATAGCCAAGCCAATAGTTGCTTTATTGCTCAACCATTCTTTAACGCAATATGGTGGCTTTGTTGGAGCTTTTGTAGTGCATTATGAATTACCAAGTTATTAAACTGTGTGGTGCACTATACAAAATAGATTTTTTGCCTCATAAAGGTATGTTTGCAAAATAAATATACACTTTATATATTATGAAGAATTTTATATTTCCTTATGCTATCACATTTCTTAAGTAACTCCTGTTCTACAGACTTACATATTAGGTAAATGAACTGTATTGATTTCATTTTTTATTAGTAGATTATAGTTTCTTCATCAGCAAAAGTGGCTAATTGCCTTTGCAAATTATTGGTACTATGATAAATAGGTTATGACAACTCCTGTCTTAGGGATTCCAACCATTGACGATTGCTGCAGTAGGTCAAGACTTAGTCTATTCAGCTATTGACGACATAAAAAGAGAGGAACCAGGTATGCTACAGCATATGCTTGGTATTATAAAGGATGCCACTGCTCCCTTAATTATGATTTCACCCCCTCCTGGACACTACTGCACCCCTAACCTTGATTTCACCCTCAACCTGCCCAGCCCACAGTGAGTGGACACGTTTAATCTACCTTGTGAAGGGGGCTAAGGTGATGTTGAGTATGTTCTAACAATAACCACTTACCTTGGAGATTTGAACTGTCAGCCACTAAAGCAGTTGTATGTCTACACATATTCCATTCATTTACCGAGGGAATAAAAGGAGAGAAACTAAATATGCAAGTGCATATGCATAGTCTCACAGTGGGCACTACTGCTCCCCTATTAATGGTTTCACCCCCTCCCTATACAAGCTACAGTGAGGGGTCACATTAAATTCTCTCCTGTGAGCCCAAGGTACTGCGCACATTATAAGCAAGCTGTATCACCTTACATTAAACTCTAATAATAACCTCCTATCTTAGGGATCAAACTGGCTGCCACAAAAGCAATACTTCGATGCTAGTCCATTTAGCTATTGAGGGGTTATAAGTAGAGGAACCAGATGTTCAATCTATTATTATTATTATTATTATTCAGAAGATGAAACTTATTCATAGGGAACAACCCCACGGGCCATTGACTTGAAATTCAAGCTTCCAAAGAAAATGGTGTTCATTAGGAAGAAGTAAGAAGAGGTAAAAGGAAATACATAAAGAGATCCCACTTATTAAAAATGAAAAAAATTTGCTAATAAGCTATTGAATAGATAGATAAGAATGTATTAAAATGGAAGGAGAATAGTATTAGGATAGTAATGCATTGCATCTTCACTTGAGCTTCTGAAGTTCCAATTGCATGACCTTCTCTGGGAGCTGTTCCACAGTCCAATGGTGTGAGGAATAAAGGACCCCTGGAACTGAGAAGTTCAACTGAATGTACATGGTACCAAAACAAGCACCTCTTTGCCCCAGTGGGCCATAGGTGATGTACACATTATAAGCAGGCAGTATTGCCTGAAAATAGATTCTGATGATAACCATCTTTGGGGATTTGAATCATTGACCACTGAAGCAGTAGGTCAACACTTAGCTCATTCATCTACTGAAGGCATAAAAGTAGGGGAACCAGATATGCAACTGCATGTTTATGGTCTCCTAGGAGGAACCACTGCACCATCAATTATGATTTCACTGCCTCCCTACCTCACCCGTGGCGAATGAACATTTTTAATCCTCTTTCCTAAGGGCACTAAGGTGATATCCTCTTTGCTTGGGGGTTCGAACTGTCAATCCCTATAGCTGTAAGTCGAATTGCCAAAAAAGGAAATTGTTAGCATCTACTTTCAGATAATACTGCTTTATAATGTGTGCTCTGTGGAAAGAAGAATTACATGTTTCCATCCACTGCAGGTGAAGCAGGGAGATGATAAAATCTTAGCGGTTCAGTTGTACCTGCTATGATATCAGGCACAATCAGGTACATACCTGGTTCCCTCCTTTTATGTCCTCGGTAGTTGAATGGAATGATGATGACAGACTGCATCAGCAGTTGACTGTTCAAATCTACAAGGAATGTGGTAATTGTTAGCATCAATTTTCATAAGATACTGCCTAGTTATAATGAACATTGGTAGGATCTGAAGCCATATGCAGGAACATTTTATAAAATCGGTTGATGATTCCTCAAGTGTTTTGACAGTTCAAACAAGTCTGGACCGATATACATTTGGGCATGCAGTTTGATGAGCATTTTTTCGCCTGAGACTGGTTTCTATCTTTTATATCTTGATAGAACTTAGCATATCTGTGTATTTGTATCTAATGAAACAAAATATGTATACCTTGCTCAGTTTGTAACTTATCTTGGTATTTTCAGAGCAGAATCATTTATAATGGTAGCTTTATTCCAGATTATTCTGCTTTTGCTATTGTTGATATTATCCTAGTACAATAATGGTTGAGCCTTATACAGTGTTTAGATGAAGCGAATAAAGTTTGATTTCTTAGTTTAAACAAAATCTATACTCTAATTGCCTTCTGGTAGGATACAATAAAAACCCTTCTATGTATTTTTTCGTATTAGTTAAACACAAAGTAATTGTTTGAATGATTACTGACATTATTAGATTGAAGTACAATGAGATAGATAGCCTGTATTTGACAGATGTATTATCTATTTTTCACCAACTTTATTTTGATCATGTTTCCACTAAACTGACATTCCTCTGTGAAGGAGAGCTTAGCAAAATTTAGAATGTTTTTTTTATGATATTATGACTAAGAAACCACATAGTTACTTCACGATATCAATTCTTATAATTGCCTCATGATGCTTTGCATTGTCATTGATGCTTTAAATGTCATAAATGTGTTGTATCAGTTATTTGGAAGCCATAACTTGAAACCTGTGATTTTTCTTAGGCTTGTGAGCAGGCTTATCTGGTATCTTTAAAGCCTATTTTTATTCTAGATAAAAGATTGAATGGCTGTTTGAATTGTGAAACCTAACATCCATCATTGTCTTATTGTGAGTTGCATATTTTGCCTAGGTTTTTTGACAAAGGGCATCGAGGTCATAAAATAACTTTTTGATCACATAACAGATTATGAAGTCAGTTTATATTTTAAACTCAGTTTATATTTACCTTTGTATTCTTTGGGCTCTTTTCAAGCAAGAGGTGGCCTCATCATGGTCAGAATTTCCATGAAGCAGTCCTCCATCCATAGATCATTAATATAAAGGATTTTTTACTCAATTACCAATAATTCTTTCCATTAACATGTTACTAGCAACAAGTCTGGTGTGTCAATCATATAAAAGTTTTGTTTCTGTGGGGATCCCAAACAATGCATTTTTAATAATGTGAAGTATTCTTCTGTTCATTCGCTGGACGGACTGTGTATAAACTAAACATGGGTAGTACCTAAGTGGAGATGAGGATAAGGGATCCCCATTCTCACCCCAACCGTGTAACTCATTTTCCTGCCTGCTAAGATATGTTTCAGATGTTTTTCGCGCTCAGTCTTTTTATATAGACTGGCTGTTCCTTTGCATGAATTTTGTGATTTATCAATCTTAAGTGCTTTCTTATGCGAGTTTTTTGCCTGAAAGTGCTGGTGCTGTGTTTTTCCAGGGCTTTCTAGTGGTGATGGAGAACAGCCAAGATCGACTTTGTAATCGTTTTTGTTTTTTGTCTTATAAGGCACTGAAGTGCCACTTCTCCTTTCCAGTGAGTGTTAAGCAGACTTTTGCATTTCTTTAGTGACAGAAACCCATGTAAGGATTTCCTTACTCTCCACATTTGGCATTGCTTTGATTTCATAATCATCTGAAAGAGGGGGCCGTGCACACTTGGTATGACATTTTACCTTGTTTATGCTTTATGGATGCACCTCATGTGTACTGCACCATTTGGATTGAGTTTGCAGCATGTTTAATGTTGTACATTTTAGGAATGGTTTAGAGTTTCAGTAGTGGATGAGCAGTATACCACCATCATGACTTATGTTTCAAGTAAAGGTTAGCAGTGTCACATACTTTTCTTCTTGTACCAGTGCAGGTGCTTGTGTGGATTGTATGCTGTTAGTGTATAAGTACAGGGGCATTTTGGTTCTCATGCTTGATGGGCAGACTAGTTACTGGGAACTTTGGTTTCCTGTTTTCTTTATCTGTTCTCAAAGAACACTTGATTGTGTTCATTGTACTCTTTCTTTAACTTCTTCATGAAGTGATATACAGTGTTTCTCTTTCCTTGTCAGCCTCTCATTCCCCTTTCCACAGAGCAGTGCTATTCCTGCTACTCTATGGTGGTATTCTCTAGTAGCTCCATAGAGAGTGAGTTTTTTGGGCGATCACACTTCAAGGTGGGAAATGTTTTCTACAATTATCATAGAAGGTGGAATTTCTCTCCTCAAAGCTTATAACCAGCAGGTCACAGACTTTCCCTTTTACCTTAGCTAAGTCAGATCCCTTTCAGTCTGTGACAGAAAGGCCAGGGCTTGCCTTTACAGTCTTCATCTAATTGGGTTAGCCCTCTCCTTGTCGGTGGGGTTGTATAATGTTTAAAGTGTTGAGCAGTCTATGTCTCTCAAGAACCTCAGTCCTAAGCAACTGAAGTTATTCGAGCTTTAAACGCTGTGAGGTATTTTTCAAAATTATTCCATTATTGGACAAAGTCTTGACACTCAGACTGTTCTTTAGCAGCCTCAGCATATGATGATAAATCTTTTGGCTTTCTGTATGGCATTCAGCTTTTGTAAGGGCAAAGAGCACTCTCATTCCATTGTTCCTCAGTAGGAGCAGTAGCTCAAGTCCCATCTCTTTTGATGAGAGATTGAAAGTTTCTTCACCCTTCCCTCTGTATTTATGGTGGAGATTTGGATGAGACACTGCTCTGCTGGCCTGCACTTTTCAGTACTGTCTGAAGTTATCCACTTCTTATGTTTTGGGCATTTTCTTATTAGTATTGGTAAGTGCCATAAAGAGTTGTTTAGGAAATCTTTCTTTTGGCTTTGTCTCATGTTCTCCTGTGTCCTAGAATTCATGACCAAGAGGTGGGTTCCTCAGGTTCAAACCCAAGATCTGAGGGTTTCTCAGTTTTCTCTCTTCAATAATTCTTATTTGTGGAGAGCCATGCAAAATGTTTCTTTGCCTAGTTTTTGCCCTAAATGTTAATTGAGAAAGACATAGAAACTCAGACTTGAATGCATTGTGCCTATTTATGAGTATGGGACATTGCAAGAATGAAGTATCCAAACACCATCTCCTTCTGCCAATGGTAAGTGATCTCCAAAGCTTATTTGTGCCCAGGTAGTGCAAAGGACCCTCCAAACCACCCACAAACTCACATCAATAGGGATTTTGGGCCCTCTCTTGCCTTCTGAAAGAACTTCTTGGTCCAGCAAGTAATGAGGGCAATAGTCTGGCATTCTGACTACCTTCATCGCATTGTACTTGAGGGATATTGCCCACCAGTCCTTCAATATCTTTTTGTTGGAACCACTGGTGGTGGTTCAACAAGTAGTTTTACAGCCAGATAATAAGGGTATCCCATGACTTTTGCTAGAATGTGTGGCTCCTGAGGGAGTATATGGTTTGTGTGCCAACCTGTTCTCTCTCCCAGGACCCATACCCATGAACATTTGTGCTGTGTACAAGCTACAGCTAATTGAGTACTGTAAGTAAAGTGACACTATTAACCCTTGTTCTGCTTATCAAGAATGCAAGCTCTGGTTGGGGGTGGGGGTAGGGGAGCAGTGTCACTGTTTTGCTGTAAAGGTACTACCTGCCTCTAAGTACTGTCTCCATATATTCAAGCCTTGGTGTTTCTATCCCCAAGGAACTAATGCTAAATTTTTTAAGTAATTTTTTTTTCCTAGGTACTATACAAAACTGAACCTTTCATATCGGAGGTAATCCACCTTGCCTAATTTTTTCCATTCATTTTTTTTCATTCTGAATACAGGCTTAAAGGAAAATGAATAACATCCCATTGGGTGAGAATGGACATTCCCTCTCACCCCATCTCTGTCTTGGGTACTCTCCTCGTTTAGTTGAAATAAGAAATAACATTTTTTTTATATTATCATTAATAACCACTTAAAGCCAATACATTTTCTCACTATTTTCATTGTAGTCTTTCAGTGATGTAATTATACGTATGTAATGCCATTTTGCTTTTTATTTTAATATTAGTACCGAAAATCAGTGATACTTTTACCTTTCAATTTATCACTATAATCCTTAACACTCTAATTCATTAGGTAAACAGTTCCATAAGGCTTTTTGATACCTTTCCAGTAGGCTAATGCTATAGTGAAAATCCAGTGCTGGACTACAGTATTTTTCAATACATGAACAAGATCACTGGTAGACATCACTCCCATTCTCTCCTGGTACATTTTCATCATGGATTTCTGCACACCTATTGTATATTATATCTTGGGTTAGAGAGCATCATGAAGAACTTCATGATGCTCACCAGATGACCCATCTCTATCACTTCAGAAGTAAACTGGGTACCTTGGACATTTTCTTGGGCAATCTCATCCTGCTGAAAACTCAAAGCAGTTCCTCAACAACACACTTGGTTCCTGTTTTAGGGAGAGCCACTGCATTTGGTTACCTCATGGCAAAGTCCACCACTTTCACACTACACCTGCAAATTTCTCAGATTTTGGATGAAAGTGTCCTTGTCATAGTGTTTCTCATGAGATTTTGCTAACCAGGGCTTTTCTGTAACTACTTGGTACTAGTGCTGTTGGAAGTCAACTGGCAATTTCTTGCCTTGAGTGTTAACACTTGAAGTACATACCTCTGCATGCATCCTCTCTTCATAGGCTCTCTGCCTTTCAGCACTTCTTGTTATCTGTTGTTCTGTCCAAGCTAGATCCTACTGCTCCTGTACAATATTCCTTCATTATGGGCCTTCCAAGGCCATCTTGACTAATTCTACAAGCTTTGGTACCTCTGTTGCTGTCATGACTCAAATATACTTAAACCATAAACTTAGCCTAACATGGTAAAGTTACACTGAAGCACTGACACTAAAATTATCCTGGCAAGGACACCAATTTTGTTATACAATATGCAGGGTTTGTTTATGCTAGTAGCCTGTGGCTTCATATATAGTGTAATTAAATCACAATAGTGCATTTTAAAATATTGTTTCTTTACAACTCTTTTTGTATTAGCATATTTCAGAAGGTAATGATAACTTCCCTTATTGTATTTGTAGTAGTGATAGTCAGGCATTTCATTTGAACAGCCCCTCTCACAGAGCAAAAATGGTATATTCAACTGAAAACAGCGTACAGTACTCTTTTTTTCTGTTTTTGTGAAATGACTGGAGACTTCAGAGTTGCTTTACCCTGTCCTGCCTTATCTAGCTATATAAGATTGCCTCCAGCTCTGAAGAACCCTGGCATACACAAGCATACAGTAGAGTAGGTATTACTAAATTCTCAGCCAACTTGACCTGGAAATATCTCAAACAAACAGATTATATAGAACTAAGAACATTACAGATAAGGAAAGATTTCACCTATTCTTGAAACTGCAACAAATCTAGGTACTAGTGGGAACTGCATAAGAGAACACTTAAGAGTAAATCCCTTTTCCTTGTTAAGGTCTCAAAATTCTTAATTAATGAAAGTAGAGCAGCAGGAGGAAAACTTAATCACAATTGTGGGTGCCAAATCTTGCACGTACATTATTCAGCATAAGAAAATAAGTGCATGGTGATGCCTTTCTTTATTTTAAAAAACTTGAGTTTTGTAGAAATTATAGCTGTCAATACACAAATGTTTCTTTTTACTTAAAATTATTCATAATGGCTGAAAACTCTGTTGTCTTCAGAACCTTCAATGGAACACCATTTCCGTCAAGTGCCTGATTGTTCCTCATGACATTAATGCGCTATTTGTTTCAGTGTTTAAGTGAAAAAAGGTAACTCCCATTGTCAGAGAAAGATTCCTCCCTCATGGCATCTTTCTTCTTATAAACTGATAGCATGCTTGTCTTGTTTTTCACTGGATGTGAGAATAAATTGCATTTACTTGCAAGGCTTTGGTTATAGACAAAAGGAGGTTTTGTTGTATTGCTGTTGTCTTCAGGTTACCTTTGGGTAAGATGTACAACCACGGGGAGGGGGACTGGTTAGTCTGTGGCAATTACGTCTCCATAGATCCTGCCTCGGCATGAGAACTAAAATGCTCAGTGTGGTTGTTGGTTTGTAAAAGGTACAATAAAACCATCCCACCCTGCCGATGCAACCATGTTGTATGCAGTCCAAGAGCAGTGATGCTTGATGAAGCAAATTAAAAGGCTCAGCAATTCCCAAGAGAAGAAACCTAGAGAACATGTAGTTTGGTAAAATGAAATCAAAAGATGAACTCCAAGATCATGTTATTTTTAATTGAAGGATTTTCGACTTCCACTTTTCTTTTACTCTTGTGTGTTGAAATTGATGTGAGTCTTATATTCAAAATACCTGAAGTTTGAGTTTGAGATATAACACTCAAATTTTTATTAATTTTAATGGATGAAATTAATGGCAGTTCATTATACATAATATATACCTAGCCTAAAAACTCAGAGTGAAATTTAGTTGCATTAGATAATACAATTATTTATTATTCTATATTTTTACTCGTAAAACTTCATCTTAATTCCTTTTTGGAGTGATATAACAAGGACCACCGTACTGGGGAAGAACACTAGTGTGTAGTTTTAATGTAGTAGTACAAGTCTCTTATGGAGAATCTTTTCATACATATTTGTAGATGAATGATCAGCTGAGAGAACCTGGAGTCCAAAATGTGGCTATAAAAAACCAAATTGTAAGCCTCCAAAGGACATGTCATGTCTAGACTGAGAAAGTCGATTTAACGAACTGTAAATCTGACTATTTTTTATTCAGTTACGACTTGTTGTAGATGCGTATCGAGTATGAAAATGATGACTTTGTTGAAAAATTTCAACATAGGAGCTGCAGCCACATTTGCAAAAGACACAGTAAATAGACTTATTTCAGTTTTGCAAGGCTGTCTGTTGCGGGCGGGATTTCTCCCTCACCATGACATTAAGATTTACGAGAATAATAATACTATTAGTATATATATACATGTGCACTGTTGTCAGTCTTCTTGCCTGGAGACAGGAAACGGAGAATGGTACTGTGTCATAGTTGACACAGTGGGTATGAATTACACTGCCTGGGAATTAGGGTATGCCTGTCCTACCTGATATTACATGATATTCCTTGTGTGTATGGGTCTTATTACTGATGAGGCCAGGTGATGTCTTCCCACTGAGAGGCAATTGAAGTGCTGATTTCCATTTTAGGGGTATTAAAGAAAATTCCTGGTACTCAGCTTGTTTCTTTATTACTCATTACATCATACCAACTTTCTCCCAGGCCTAGTCTCCTGGACCTGGTTAATTTACCTAGTCTTCAGAACTCTTGGACTAGATCCCTGGAAATACAAATGAGTAGTTTAAGAAAAATAATAACTTTATATTGATAGACTTAAAAAAAATATATCATCTACATATTATGGGAATCTCTTTTCCTTCATAACAAGATAAATATCAAATGTGGAGCAGCCCTGAAATCAATTAATTTACAGTAAGGTGTAAATCATTTGATACCCTACTCCACACAGTACTAAATGTTTGTACATAATATATGTCAAAGAGGTAAGGCTACCTGAAAGATTTCAGAGAAAAACTTAAACTAAAATGAGGTAAAATTAGGCTAAGGTGCCTTTTAACAGGATATAGTCTAGCCTAGGCCTCTTCAGAAATCTTAAGGATAGCCTATACAAAGTTTACATGGCTTATTTTTGACTAGGCTACAATAGGCCACACAGTTAGGTTAGTTTAATGAGGGTACAGGCTAAGTGCTATGTAATTAAGTTTTCAATGAATTTATATACATAGGTATAGCCTAACTATATTTATCAAAAATAGTCATAATTCCTCATTCAAACAGGATTAGTCTAAGGTAGGCCCTCTTAAATTTCCATGAGAGAGGTAGGGGTAACCCCAAGATGCCCTGTAGGACGGCCATGTTGTGGTACCCTTTGGCACTGGTATTTGCAAATTTTATACAAACAAAACTCTTAAGTACTTTTTTTAGCATGTTACAACCCTGTCAAACGCTAAGTTACAACTCAAACTAACACAGCAAAATTTCATGACAACTAATGAACATGAAGCATCTTTCACGACAATGAAAATTTTCCACGTTAAGGGGTTGCAATCACGTTTGATTGGGCATACAACTTTGCACTTGAATTCTCGTCTGCTACTGTTCTTACATGATAGTGATCTGTTCCAGCTAATGAACTAATGGTAATAGGTATTACGACTTTAAAAGCTTACCTTGCAAAGGATAGATAATCATTTGTATTAATAATTTGCCAAAACAGCCAAATTGAAGGGTGGACCGGTTGACGTCCTCCTCACATGAAAGCATTCGTGATCTTTACCTGGTCTTTTTGGTGTTACCAAAATGCAGACGAAAGATTCAGGGCAGCACTTCCATACCCAAGCGAAAGATAAACAAAACAAGGGACTGGCTACACTGCCACACTCGTGTCCACAACAAAAACGAAAACATTTTACAGTTCCAATCACTTACAACAGTAAAGATATTAGAGGAGGATAATGAATCCATTCCTAAATAAACCACTAATAATTAAAGGAATATTTTTCCCATTACATCATCTACATACTAGCTGATATCCCCCTCATTGTATTAATATTAGCAGATATTTTCATGAGATTTTGACTCGTGAAATGTAAACTATATATGTAGAACATGAGAGAAAGCACACCTTGATTTTAGTTGTCACGGGTTTTGCTTCTAAGTTTTCAGTTCATGTTTGATAACACGTATTTGGACAATTCAGTTGTAGATTTACCAGATTCTTTCTTTCATATTGCTATTTTTCCTGGTGGAAACAAGTTTCTTCTTATATATACGTATATGGAGACAGTAGAGTTACTAGATATAAAAGAAAAACTTTTCTTGTAATTGGGATGTTGGTCTTTGAATAGGATGGGCTCGGGGGCTTAAATCAATTTTGGTGACATAATTTCTGTATAAAGTAATATAATTGAACTCATTATTATTATTATTATTATTATTATTATTATTATTATTATTATTATTATTATTATTATTATTAATCTTTAGTGTATCACAGTCATCCTATTCGACTGGGTGGTTTTTATAATGTGGGGTTCCGGGTTGCATCCTGCCTCCTTTGGAATCCATCACTGTTCTCACTATGTGCACCGTTTCTAGGAGCACACTCTTTCTGTATGAGTCTTTGAGCTACTTCGGCATCTAGTTTTTCCAGGTTTCTTTTCAGGGATCTTGGGATCATGCCTAGTGTTCCTTTGATTATGGGTACAATTTCCACTCGTATATCCCATATCCTTCTTATTTCTATTTTCATGTCCTGATACTTATCAGTCTTTTCGCTTTCTTTCTCTTTTAATCTGGTGTCCTGAGGTATTGCGACATCAATGAGTGATACTTTCTTCTTGGTTTTTTCAGTCAACGTCACTCCTGGTCTGTTGGCACGTATCATCCTGCCTGTTCTTATACATAGTCCCAGAGGATCTTTGCTTGATTATTATTATTATTATTATTATTATTATTATTATTATTATTATTATTATTATTATTATTATTATACCCATACTGTCAAATATATAGGACAAAAGTGACATGTCGAGTGTCAACCCTAGACATGTTACATTACGAAATTTAGACAAAGTACTATTAATTAAGGGGCCAGTGGTGAGAGAGACTGGCTTCAATCTGGGAGTTGACAAATCTTAAAGTTAAATTTGTTACTCATAGACTTTTAGTTACACAAAGGTAACGGTGTATGGTGACATATTGCATTTTATTTCATAGACGTTAGTATTTTAACTCTTATTATTATGCACCTAAGTTCAAAGAGAAATAAGCAAATGGTAAGTATAAACTGAAGATTTATATAATTTGGAATTAGTTTTAAGAGAAGTATAGAAAATGGAAAGAATATTGATATTAACATAAACTTGCACAATAATTTGTAACCATCATGCAAAATAGCAAAGCTAATGCTCACCATCACTACAGACACATTGATGCTATTAGTTACCTAGCCCTAGCTATGTCATGTCCTCCGTCACAAGCATAACACAGGAGTCCATGCTTTGCTGTATACCTCATCCTTACACCTTACTGGCATGGATACACCCTCAAGTCATGTTTGTATTGGTAAAAAATTATATAATGTGTTTATATTGCAGATCTTGTGTCAAAATGTATTAAAGTTTCTCTGTGGAGTCCGTTAAGCATTCCATCTCGTTGAAATGGAATATTATGTCTTTTTGGTTTATTTGTTTGTGTATGTCAGTTGTCTCTTTTAAAGGTGATATTACGAACTCGGTAAACAACAGTTATTCAGCTTAAGATAAGCTTTGTTTATGCTTAATATTGGTTTTTCTTGTAATTTATCATTACCAATAATTCTTGGTCAAATGTAGTTGTAATAACTGTTGCAGTCCTGTAGAGCATTAGCATAAATGATGATTGCTTGATTTCAACACAGTTGTTTTAATAGTAATATTTTATTTATACTGAACTTAATTAATTTTACTTTTTTAATCTTCTTAAGTCTATTTCAATCTCAATATGCCATTCTATTTTGGAAGGTCATAATATTTAGTGATGATCACTTTGTTCTGTGTTGAAGTTAGCAGGGAAATTGGTCAGTGAAAGTTTTTTTTATTCATTTTTATTTATTTTAACTACACCATTACAGTGGATAAAGAGAAGGAAAAAACATATCTCCGGCAAGCCTCAGCACCGTTACTTAAACGCACTTCAAAATTTGGTCTTGGTCAGTTCATAAGCTTTTTCCAACCAAAAAATTACTTAGCTTGAGGTGCATTACTTTCTGACCTGGCTTATTCACAGGTATTTGACCCACAAGCATTGAGAGCATATATAAGACTACATTATAGGATAAGCTTTAGTTTGATAGGATAATAGCCTTGAAGATCTAATAAAAACTTTTTAATTTCATCTTATAGTAGTCAGAATTTCTTTTCCCTTATCTCATAGGATACACTACACGAAACATCTTATTTATTTTTATCTTACAATATCATGCTTTGTATTTAGAACTGATGAATTTTATTATTTCTAGAATTTATTGTTAAGCTGTAAGCTGGTTATAATGAAATCAAGCACAGTTGATGATTACAAGAATAAATTTCTCACAGTTGATGATTACAAGAATAAATTTCTCTGGTCAGACTCACTTTTCTCAGATACATGCATGGCTTTACACCATCGTGTATTGCTTGTGGGGAGTGAGGGAGAGTGGTTTATTTGAAAAGGTTGATGCTTGAGGTAGACTGGGATATACAATCTTGTTTCCATGTGTATAGAAGCAAAATGAAAAGCAATGAATTGCATGCAAGGTTGGTTAATATATTGCTTTGTTTAGATATAACGGTGCTGTTAGCATACAAAGCCTTGTTGCATTTTAGTAGCATAACAAATAAGTCCCTACCTATAAATGAGATCCACGTGAATTACTATATATAATACCTGTTGTGATGAAGGTGCTTTCATTAATCATTCAAGTTCATTCTATAAACCCAAATTAAGTCATATAAATATGAATAAGACGATGTAGTTTTTTAGACCGTGCCTTGTATATGTCTCAGAATCGTTGTATAATTGGATGAGTAAACTGACATGTGTATTAAAATGATAACACTATATCTTAGTCATTGTTGCACTATACATGTCAACCTCTTGATTATTTAGATGAGGTCTGATTACATCCTATATTAAACTTTTTATTTCTAGCCATCCCACTGATTCTTCCAAGTAATCACGAATAGCTCTCTGAGGAAATGCAGTCCATCTCCAGGGACGCAACATTCTTGTGTTTTCTCGCTTTTTATGGGTTATGTTATTGGGACTGATGCAATTCAGGAATTCTGAAAGCTACTGACTTCTGCAGCAGTTCAGTTTGATAAAATTTAACTTGGCACCTTATGGCGCCAATAACCAATACTTGGCCTGTTATGGCACCATAAATCGCCATTAACCGAGTCTGTGGTTAACCAGGGACTTCCTATATTGATTACAAGCCATCTGTTGTCTGGGTTCATAAGAAAATGGGTGTTAGCCTTGTCATGTTCCTAAGAGGGTTAAGTGTCTCATTTTTCATCCACCTTCCCCCTGTCAACTGCTCACATTTTTATTAGTCATCTTGATTACCATATATTGTGCCCTTCATCTCAAAACTTACACAGTATTGTAATTTATTTCAACCAACTTTCAACCGTTGTTTTTACTGAAAAAATTCATCAGCAGACTCTTCAATCTTTTATTTACTAGCACATAATGTGATAAACTTTTCCTAACTATTTCCTCTTAACCAAATTAGACTTATGGATATTCTTTTGAAAACCATTTGTATCAAATGATGAGGCTCTTATCAAGAAACATTTCTGCAAGAAATTTCCCCTTATTCATTTCAGGAACTCCAAATCCACTAACATGTCTTCTCTTTCTTAATCACTTACCTGTGTTTAAAGTATGTGATGTATTTTGCAAGTCTCATTATTATTATTATCATTATTTTTGGGGGGCATTCTATCACAGTCCTCCAATTCGACAGGGTGGTATTTATAGTGTGGGGTTCCGGGTTGCATCCTGCCTCCTTAGGAGTCCATCACTTTTCTTACTATGTGCGCTGTTTCTAGGAGCACACTCTTCTGCATGAGGCCTGGAGCTACTTCAGCCTCTAGTTTTTCCAGATTCTTTTTCAAGGATCTTGGGATCCCGCCTAGCGTTCCTATGATTATGGATACAAGTTCCACTGGCATATCCCATATCCTTCTTATTTCTAGTTTTAGGTCTTGATACTTAACCATTTTTTACCTTTCTTTCTCTTCAACTCTGGTGTCCCATGGTATTGCGACATCATTGAGTGATAATTTCTTCTTGATTTTGTCAATCAACGTCACTTCTGGTCTATTTGCACTTATCATCCTATCTGTTCTGATATTATAGTCCCAGAGGATCTTTGCTTGATCGTTTTCTATCATTCCTTCAGGTTGGTGTTCGTACCACTTATTACTGCAAGATAGCTGGTGTTTCTTGCTCAAGCTCCAGAGGAAGGCTTTTGCCACTGAATCATGCCTCTTTTTGTACTGGTTCTGTGCAAAGGCTGGAAATTCGCTTGCTATGTGGTTTATGGTCCATGTGGATGAGATGTTATTTCCATCTATCGTACTTTGAACATATCTGGTTCTTAGGGCCTGATCTTGTGCTGTTGTTATCGTTCCTTCTGTCTCCTTTTTGAGCTCCCCTCTGTAGCCATTGCCATGTTTTCTATCATTCCTTCAGGTTGGTGTTCGTACCACCTATTACTGCAAGATAGCTGGTGTTTCTTGCTCAGGCTCCAGAGGAAGGCTTTTGCCACTGAATCATGCCTCTTTTTGTACTGGTTCTGTGCAAAGGCTGGAAATTCGCTTGCTATGTGGTTTATGGTCCCGTTTTTCATATTGCACTTCCTGCATGTGGATGAGATGTTATTTCCATCTATCGTTCTTTGAACATATCTGGTTCTTAGGGCCTGATCTTGTGCTGCTGTTATCGTTCCTTCTGTTTCCTTTTTGAGCCATTGCCATGTTTCATCCCAAGCCAGTTCTTTAGTCTGTCTCATGTACTGTCCGTGAATTGGTTTGTTGTGCCATTCCTCTGTTCTGTTTGTCATTCTCCTGTCTCTGTATATTTCTGGGTCTTCGTCTACTTTTATCAGTCCTTCTTCCCATGCACTGTTGATCCACTCGTCTTCACTGGTTTTCAGATATTGCCCCAGTGCTCTGTTCTTGATGTTGACGCAGTCCTCTATGCTTAGTAACCCTCTCCCTCCTTCCTTTCGTGTTATGTATAGTCCGCATTTTCTCTTGGGTGTAGTGCTTTGTGTATTTTCATATGTTTCCTTGTTTTCTGGTCTATGCTGCGGAGCTTTGTCTTCGTCCATTCCACTACTCCTGCGCTGTATCTGGTTACTGGTACTGCCCATGTGTTTATAGCTTTTATCATATATCCGGCGTTGAGTTCTGACTTGAGTATTGCCTTAAGTCTCTGCATATATTCTTTCCTGATCATGTCCTTCATCTCTTTGTGTTTTATATCCTCTCCTTCCAATATTCCCAGGTATTTGTATCATTTATTATTATTATTATTATTATTATTATTATTATTATTATTATTATTATTATTTTTGAAGGAGACCCTCTTTCAAACAAGTCTCATTGAAAGATATTGCTGCATCAGCTGATTTCAACTTGTAAATACTCTTCTCTATTTTTCTAATAATTGTTGTCTCTCTGCTACTACAACTGGCGAGTATTGCGCCGATATGATTCATCAGGAGTCCATTTCGGGGATATTGCTTAAAATTTATTTATTTGTCACAGTAAATGAACAAATAGATCAAAATATAAGTCGATATAGTGGCCAACGCTTCTCTCGGTATCATCTACAGTCTGCTCCGCGACCCACTGCCGTGATCATGCTCGGATGATACCGAGAGAAGCGTTGGCCACTGGATCAACTTATATTTTGATCTATTTGTTCATTTACTGTGACAAATAAATAAATTTTAAGCAATATCCCCGAAATGGACTCCTCCTGATGAATCATATTGGCGCAATACTCGCCAGTTGTAGTAGCAGAGAGAAAGCAATTATTAGAAAAATAGAGAAGACTATTTTCAAGTTGAAATCAGCTGATGCAGCAATATCTTTCAATAATACTTATTATTATTATTATTATTAATTATTATTATTATAATTATTATTATTATTATTATTATTATTATTATTATTATTATTATTATCATTATTATTATTATTATTATTATTATTATTATTATTATTATTATTATTATTATTATTATTATAATAAAACATGTATATATAAGAATAAAACTGAAGGCATACCACGTTTTTTAGGCATGGCAATCCGAAATAGGTAAATAGTACTGAATTTATTTATTCTTGATTGAGAATAAGGTGATATTATTATGTAATAATAGTACTCTAAATAGTATGTTAATTGCAAGTTACAGAGTATGAAATATATAGTACTCTATTTCTTTTTTTCTTTGTAAAATGCTCTTTAGACAATGCTCTGTGGGTCAACTTAGGCTGCCCTAGGTTCTGTAAGCATTCTTTTATGCTTCTCAGCAGGTTTCAAGGAGCATTTTGAAATCCACCAAAAGATACATTAGCTTAGCTATGAATAGGTGTTTGTATTTTTAGTAGGGTTGCTTGATGCTCTTTCCAAACCTTCTAGCAGCTGAACAAGGACCTTTCAGAACTGGGTTATTAATGTACTCTAATTTATGTACTCTAAATTCTTGAAGCCAGGTTTTGTGTAGTCATTGTGTAGTCTCTCTCTTTCTCTCTGTCTGTCTGTCTGTCTGTCTGTCTGTCTGTCTCTCTCTCTCTCTGTCTTTCTCTCTCTCCCTCTATGATGTTATTTGTCTCTCACATTTCTCTACCCCTTGTTCTTTAATCATTCATGTTGTAATTTCTTTATGACATACAATGGTAGTTATATCTGGATGGCTTTCTGACCAAATGGCCCATGTAGTAACCCTTGACAATAGGCTTGTTTTACAGGGTCACCACTCTTGAACAACTTAACTATGCATGGTCTCATATTTGTGAAAGACACACGCTACAGGAACAATGGTGTCTTCAGAAATACTTTTTTATTTGTTTGTGTATTGTATTGGAAACTGACTTTTTCTTGTAGGGCAGGGCATCTTTCCCAGCCATTGCTTTTTGTGATGTACAATAAACCATTTTGTTGTCCCTTTTTGCTTGCAGACTTTACTATAAAGGGGCTTTGTACTATGCCCTGTAAACTGTTTGAGGCTTACTTCATTGACGTAATGCAGGGTATCTATTGTAGTCCTATCTACATAAAAGTCTTTTTTTTCACTTGTAACGTGTGTAGAGTTGTTTACAGATTCCATAGTCATTACTTGTTTGCTTGAATTCCTCCAATCTATTTCCTTTAGAAGGTGCATTCTCTGTGTAAGACATCTGATTCTGTTGTCATTTTTGTTAGGTGGGTTATGCCATATTTTATCGCACAGTCAAACTTGAACTAGGTGTGAAGTATGAAGTCAGTGATGTGCATTTAGATAGAGATTTCCAGATATGATCAGCAGAGAGACTGCACCTTTTTTTAGTCATTGTAAATAGAGCTCTTCAGTACTGCATTTTGTATTAGTGATTTTTCGTAGTATTTAAAGTTATTATACATTTAAATAAATATGGCTATATTCAAAAAGAAAAGGACAGCACACAGTGACTATCATTAGCTAAACTGAATCTTTGATAGGATTACCTGTATCATCAGAAGGCACAGATATTTTGCAGTTAGGCGGCAGCTGATAAACCACTAAGTGTGCCCTGCATGATAAAGTTTAATAATCTTCTTTTCCATCCTATATCTCCAAGAATTTAATGATCTCCCAAAAATATTAGCTCTAAAACAGTGAACTTCAGTTTTGGATTTTGGTTTATTTTATATAGGAAAACCTTATAACTAAAGTTTCGTTCCCTTTCTACTGACTGGTTCATGCAGTGTCCACTTAGTACTGTTATCTCATGGAGTGCTTCAGCACTTCAGTCTTTATTTAAGAGTTTTCTGTTTTCTTGAAAATGACAGTATTTTTGTGTTGAATGAAAGCAGATTGTTTTCATATTGATTTCTTCTGTTCGTATTTACTTATTAAACTATACAGCCTCACTTAATTTCATGCTTTGAAGTGATACAGATTGGTCTACTACAGACATTCATTAGAAAAAATGTCTATATTCAATTTTGGAGGCCATGTTTGTATACTTGGTATAATTTTAGGTTGGTGGGACTATCTTTGCGTCAGACTTTTGCATCATCTAAAATATTCCTTCATCATAAAAAAAATGTAGCGCCTTGCTTCTCATTAAATTGCCCCAGAAAATAACTGTAAATGAAAAACAGAAATTATACCGTGGAAGGATGCTGTGATGCCTTGACAGAATTGATGAAAAAGTTTGCGAGAAATAAATATTTTGTCATGTTTGTGCAAATGTAGCCCTGTCCACAATGGTCATGCGTGCTTCAGTATTCAAGTTTCTATTATTATTTGTATGACCAGTAACACAGACTATACTGGGAATATGGTCGTATGCTGAACAGGCATTAAATGGACAAATATATTAAGCAAATGGATTTTCTGAACTGAATGGTTTGCAGGTTCTTTGCTGAAATGAATTTGTGAATCAACACGTGAGCATGCTCATAAAAATTTTTATAAACCCAGGGGAAAATAGTATCTTCATACAGGTGATTAAAAAATAAATATTAATATTTACTTTTGCACTTCTATTGTGACTTTTTCTTGTTGCCAAGATGAAAGTACTCAGCACATTTGCAATGATGGAAATACTTTGTATTCTTCCTGAAGGTGTTAAGCAAAAAGACTTGTTCTGATTGCAATGAGCTATTTTAGGGAGTTGATCAAATTCTTTTATATTTGGATACCTTTTATTGCTGTATTGTATGTGATGGCTGAATTCGTGTTATTTTCTAATGGTGTGTAAATGATTTAATTGTAAAAGGTAATTGTTGCATAATTAGGAGAAGGTTTGTCTTGCAGGGCACTAATGAGGGCAAAGAACCAAGTAGTGAAACTAGTATTTCATGGTATTGACAAGACAGTTTGAAGATTTTCCACTTTTCTGTTATTCATATAGGGATATAGAAGTGAGCCGCATAGCAATAGCAGCTAGAAATAGGTAAATTATATGTATATTCGATATGATTTTAAGCAAATGTAACATTCTGCCTTGCTTCACATGGCAGCCCTCTCTTGCTCTCCCAGTCTCTATAACAGAAACATCAAAATATATTTTAGAAAAATAACCAAAACTCTCTCATCTCATCTTCCTCGCTCTCTCTCTCTACTCTCTCTCGTCTCTATCTCTCTCTCTCTGATCTAAATCCGCTAACTTCTTCCCCTCCTCTCTCTGCAAATATGCAAGTATGCAATAATTTTCTACCTTTTTCATTTCAATTTATTTTTACTCTTCTTTCATTATGTAATTTTCATGTTTACAAATTTTTACATTTTAACTTCATTTTGTGGACATGTAGATATGGTTGCTTTCTCGTTTTTCTGATGATCTAATCTCTTATCTTTTCTCTCTTTCTTTCATAAACTTCAGTGAAATTCAACTATATTTCTTTTATTTTCAGTTGTATCATAACCAACCCACTTCATTGGAAGAGAAATAAGTTATAAACTTTTATTTCTCTCGCTTCGTCCTCGCTCTCTTATCCGTTCTTCTGTGCTTCCTCTCTCCTCCTCTACTCTCTCTCTCTCTCTCTCTCTCTCTCTCTCTCACACACACACAGGCATACAATAATTTTATTTATTTGTTTAGAATTAATTTTAGTATTATTAACAATTTTATTGAATGATAACCCAGTTAAGGCAAGAAATATATTACTTTCAGTTAGGGCCATTCCCAGTTTCCAGCTGTGAAGTTATGCATATATATATATATATATATATCTATATATATATATATATATAATATATATATCTATATATATATATCTACATATATCATATAATATATATATTTATTATATATATATAGTATAATAGCATATATTATATAAGCAGTCCCCAGTTGTCGGCGGGGGATCTGTTCCGACAAATTGATGATAAGCAAAAATCAACGATAACCGAAAATTGTTGATTTTCGGCGCTTATCGGCTCTGATAACTGGTTAATGGCACTTTTGTTAGGTATGTATTGGCGCTGATAACCGGAAATGAGCGCGGCACCAAAAATCGCCAATTTTTTGGCGATTTTTGGTGCTAGGAATTCCCATAAAACCAGATCGCCGATAACTGAGGCAGCCGATAAAAGTGGATTGCCTACATATGTGTATATATATATATATATATATATATATATATATATATATATATATATATATATATATATATATATATATATATATATATATATAACAACTTTTGACATAGGAGAAACGTACTCTTGGTTGCTGCTGTGAATCCTCAAAGAAGTTATGCTATCATGATTCCCCCAGGGCTCCCTCCATAAGACAGACCAACCAATCTAGATAACTTTTAATATAGTTGGTCTTGACAAGAATAGTTCATCTTGGCTCTATCTCCTTTCCAAACATCAACTGCCTCGGCATTTCCCTTCGACCTCCTCTCACAGATGTGACAACAGCATGTGTGTTGGCTATCTTCTTCGTTACAGGCCAGATCTGTGCTAGCTAAATGTTCACCCGAGTCCCATACCTTTTCTTCAGGGAAAGTGGGTTGGTTTGTGGACTCACAGCAGGTATTAAAAATAGGTTCTTCCTACTCCAAAACCTGATTTTTTTTATAGCGTAGCCATTGTTCGTCTTCAAAGGAGCCTAGAAAAGAAGTTAATACTGATGAAAGAACTTGCCTCCTAATAAATAAATCCAAACAACCCAGATTTTTGGTTTGAAATATTGTCACGGGTTATCAACCATTTTCTTTATTCCAGATATGTGTATTATTCTTTGTGGTTCTAAAGTGACTTTTCTAATTATGTTGGGTCTGGCTGTGGTATTATTGTGCCTTTCCAGGAATAACTGATTCTGACCATTACTCTAATAGTGCTGGTGTTTTATAAATTTCAAATCCAAGGTTATCAACCCTTTTCTTTATTCTGGATACCTATTATGTCAGGTCTGGCTGTAGGATTGTTGCACCTTCCCAATTTCAGGAATACTGCCTCAAATACACTGTAAACTTGGAGACTTCTTCGAAAGAAACATTTCCGATGTAATGATGTACTCGGTTTTTGGAGGCCACATAACTTAGGAGAAGAGTGAGGTTCAGCCTTTTTAATTATGGACTCTTAAAATAATTCTCTGCTCATGTAGAGAGAGTAGTTTGTTTGTGCTAGGGTGTAGGAAAAATAGGATCATCTGGGGTGTTTGCTCTGATATCTAGTTAAACCTTGAGCACTTGAACCAGGTATGTTTTATCCAAAATACTGAGTACCCTTATCAGAAAAGGGGATTTTCCCTTTAAAATAGCCTTTTTCATGGCCAGGAATGATAGGCCAGGAGACAACAGTAAATGAAAACTATAATTATGAGTGATGGAATATTATCCCCATCTAAGAGAACCCAACATACTAA
>NC_087203.1:54933111-54973111 GCF_015104395.2 Macrobrachium nipponense | reverse complement strand
CATGATCTTCCTGTTTGAATTGTTCAATGGGGGTGAAGAGTCATTAATTGAGACAGGTACTTCATATAATGGGCAAGTGTGGGTGCCTAACGGGAATTTAGAATGGAGATTGGAGGCCTTACAGAGTATGAAGGAAGTCCTTCACAATGAGTGACATTGCCTTCAAGGTACTATTGAAGATTCCCTTCAGGAATTCAGGGCACGGTTAGGTAATGAACTGGACGACATTGCTGATAAGACATTTTAGCTCTCAACAGAGACTAACAATCCTTGGAGGCCACCCTCTTGGAGATGGGTACTCTTCCTAGGTCCATGGAGCATGCTAAAAAAATTGATAGCCAATAATTTGAATTGTCTCTCAGATCCTTATTAGAATCATACCTTGACTCCTAGGAAGACATTTCTCCTGCTCCTGTAGTACCAAGTGGTCATAACACTTCAGCCAGCTTATTCTCTACCTCCAAAATAGGGAGGATCACTGTCAATCCATGATGTGCTGCTTCATTATGTCTCTTTTTACCAAATTGTGAATACCTTACTAATGGATGAAAGAATGATTGAAGTGGAAATTGGGGGTAAACGTACCTTCCCCAAAATGGAGTGGTGCTGCTATCAGTAGGAATAAAGAAACTGCCTGAGCAGACAGTCATCATCCCAGTTGGCAAGGCAACCAACCCATTTTTCCATTTGAACTGAAATTATTGGACTTCAGCCATCCTGCAAAATCCAACACTCCTTCCAGGTGGCCCCAGCCTTTTCCCATTCACATTTTAAATGATGAATGTAGAATTTCCATTTTACAGCTACTGGGAAGTGTGTCAGTAGCCTTTCATTTCAAACATCCCTGTGACAACTTTACAGAGAAATGGACAGCACTTGTCTTTTCATTTTAAAAGGGAACAGCTCCCACTAAGCAATGCTACCCAGCAGTTTGATGGCCTCATGGGTAGAATCTCAGGTGAGACGGCCATATCTGGTTTTCTTGTGAGGCTCCACTTCCTCTCTATTCTGTCCTTTGTTGCTAAGATGCTTATGTATTTCTTATGGAGAGCACTTATGATTGAATGAAATGATGGCTTAATATCTGAAGAGAAGCAAAGATGGGTTCAGACATGTTGCTCCCCATTGTCTCCTTGCTGTTACATTCCTTCCACCCCTCCCATGATCTCCTTTAGGAGTTTAAAGACACAACCTATTAGCAAACCCATCAGCAGAACTGTATTTTACCTGCCCATCTAGATAAATTGGAACAAAACTGAGAAAGAATGTCCTTGAAGTTCCAGCCTCCCATTGGAATTTCAAGAAGACCAAGTTCATCCCAGTCACACAACCTCTAATTGCTCCTTAGAGGGCCTTACTAGTAACAGACGAGGGTTAACATCAGGTCCAACAGCAGCAGTATCATCTCTCTTGTGGTAGACAGAAGTGCTCCAATTAAAGGAAGTAAAAGGCAGCCCCTGGATTGCCAATCAAAGGCATTGGTAAGAATTGGAGCCCAATAGGATTTTGCAGATTGTGGATTATCGCTCACAGCACAATTTGCATTGAAAGTCTTCCCTTTGGGGCACACACAGAACCCGTTTGAAATTATGATTGAAACCTCTACATTTTCTTTATTCACCTGTTTCAGGACATGGGTGTTGCCACTACCACAGTTAGGACGTACAAGGCTGTACTGTCAGAGCCCTTGTTGAATGGGTTTGCCATGGACTTCGATGCTAGTCTTGAGCTCCACTCTCTGTCCTTTACAGTTTGAAGACCTGTTCCTATTTCAAGTATTCTTATTTCCTTGTCCTTGACTAAGTTCATCGACTCCTATGATCATCTCTTCACTTCAGTGGTCCCATTGTAACCACGACTCAAATGCTCCTCAAGGCAGTCTTCTTGATAGCCTTGGTGTCAGGAACCTGGATCAGGTAACTTAGCTGTTTTAGATGGGACAGTGCTTCATCACCCACACCACTAGCTGCACTTGCTGTTGTCCTCTTGCGCATCATCCCTGGCCAAGAATGAGTACATGCTGAAAAGAAAACCCTCTTTTTCTCAGCTTGAACTCAGCACTATATTGGAAAGATATTCTGCCCGGTTTACTCACTTGAGGTTTACTTCACAGCTATCTTCCCAGATGGTTCTCACTTTTTACACCCTGTCACTAAGAAGCTGTTCTTACTACTAAGGATGGCTGTTATTTTAGTGTCTTAATTAAAAAGGCTGATCCATATTCCCTTGCGAAGTTATATGACATCTGGAAGATGGGCACCCCATTATTTTTCTTCAAAAATGTTTCTTTCAACGATGTTCCCTAGATTATCTGGTGGTCATCAGAGATATGCAATTGAAGAGGTTTAGCTGAAATGTGTGTCAGTAGGAGGTAGGTTAAGTCCTGACTCTAGAGTATTCCTGGGGGAGCATGAAGGGCATCACCCTGATGCTTTTGTATTTGTGAAATATTTCCTGGATGGAACTATTGTCATGTATGTTAAATTGTCATGGTTAGTTAAGTCACTTTGTGGTTATATAGTTAACACAGACAGGTTCTTTAACCCTCCTTATGGAGTGTTAATTGCTCAAGGGAATCCTGAGTAGAAAAGGAGCGGTGATCCATACTTGACTTTACCACATACCATTTATCATCTGGATAGCTGGGATTCCTTTTGCAAAAGCCAGGCCATTTCTTCACCTTTCGATTCCTTTTTTATGCTCCTTTGACCAAGTAGTGGTAGGGCCTTACCAAACTCTGCTACTGTTTTCACATGTATTAAAGAAAGGTAAATAAAAAATTACTTACAGGTAGTTGCTGTTGGCAGAATAAAGAACTTCCATGCCTTGAGTCCATCCATACTCCATCACTGTGAAAACAGTGGCACTATACTGACCTAGATCAACTATGAGGGTATTTTTGATATTAATCAGTATGTTTAATGGAGCCACAGGGGGACGATGATTATAACTACTTTGAGGATACGCAGTGGCTACTAGAGATAGATTTGATTTATAAAACCCGTTTTACAAAAGAAAAAGAAAGAAAAAAATTATGGGAATGAGAGTCATACAGAATGCAGGATTCTTTGCCTTGTACTCAGAGGCCATATACTCTGCTTCTATTCTATATCTCATTATTATTCCTGTGATGTAAAGCATACACACACAAATATATATAATATATATTATTATATATATATATATATCATATATATATAAATATTAGTATATATATATATATATATATATGCTTAATGAATAACTATACCAGTAAAATGAAGCTTCAGATGGCTCACTCTCAGTGATAGTAAAAAACCTTTAATTTAATTATGGAATATAGAGAAAATAAATGGGTGTAATAGATAACAATCGTAACTAAACCAGTGGAAGTTCTAATGCTAAGTAATACCTTGTATGGGTTATCATACGTTTTCTTTTACCAGTCGAATTTCTTTTTCCCTTTTGTAACTAATTTATTTTAGCTTAGGTTCTTCTCTATTAGTTCAATGTCTTTGCCATTTTATATTTTATTTTTTGGAGTTTAAGGCGTTATGTATTACAGGTATGAGAGAGTAACATAAGATTGGAGCTTTTATATTTTCTCAACCTGAACATGTTTTAGAATTGCAAATGTACATATAGAATTCTTATTGATTCCAATGAATATTGTAAATGTAGCATTGCAGCGACTCTAAAATGAAAACACCCTGATACTGTTTATACAAACGTAGACTGAAAGGTAAGGAAGGGCCTTGTGGACGATGTAGTATCATCTGTCGTTTAGCCTCACTAACACAACACGACAGGTTTTTCTCTGTAAAATATGAAAAGTGTTTAGAAAATTGTTAGTATTACCAGTGCTTATAACTTTAGTTTACTTTGTCTCGTTAACACTGCGTTTAATTAATCTAGTGTTTCTTTGGCATTTCTTTCATACACTATTTATTTCAAATACACAAAAAACACAGTGACATACTGCTAATTCGTATTTGCGCACAGTTACTAACAATCCTGTTTTGTCCTTCACTATCATTGCATATACAAATAACTGGAAAATTTTCTGTTCCCGTTAGGCCTATTCTTTAGAACAGGTAAAAACTTTGAAACGATTCCCCTCTTAAATAGGAATATAATAGAGCTGTTTTGTGTGTTCTATGTGTATTCTGCTTTTTATTGTTCCTCATGAGCAGTATATCTGTCATGTTTATGGTAAATCTCTTCTCCTCTCTCTCTCTCTATCTCTCCTTACTACATATATATACATATATATATATATACATTATATTATAATATATATATATATATATATATATATAATATATAATATTATATATAGATACATATATTATTATTATATATACATATATATATTATTAATTTATATATTAAATACATAGATATAATATATATATATCAATATCTATATATATATATATATATATATATATATACATAATATATATAAATATACTATAGAATTTATATATATATATATATACTATATATATATATATATATATATATATATATATATTATATATATATATATATATATATTTGTGTGTATATATATTATTATTGAAGTCAGTGACACTTTTACCAGATACTATCCTCTTATGAAGACTTAGAATCAGCCTATACTTCCTTTTCTTTGCAGGCAATTTCTCAAGAGTAAAAAAATGTACTCATTCTAGTCGATGGACCGTTTCCTCGCTCATCTGGAACGTGTTCAGGGCTAAATAACAAATTAACGTACAAGGTTTTTATTGCTACATGCTGGCTTTCCATCTACGCCTAAATTTTAATATGACATCATTAGGGTACTGAATTTCTGTAGGTCGGCAAGTCTCATTTGCCTCGTTGGTGATCTGTGTGGCAGCCAGGGCATTCCTAGTGCTCCGTAGGATGTGCTCTATGCCGCAGCATGCAGCAAAGGGCATGGACAAGGATATGATTCATCTTTGGCTGATGTTCTTAATTTGCTTTGTGGTTGGTAGTGGTTTCAGGGGTGTTCTGTAGCTCGTGTCTCCCTGAACAACCTGAACACGACTACCGACCATGAAGCAAATCGAGAGAGTATTGGCCAGAGACGGGAATCTCCGTGCCCCTTTCCCTCGCCCTTTGCTTGCAAGCCGCGGAATAGGTCACGTCCTACGTAGCACCGAGAATGCTCTCACTGCCACACAGATCACCAACGAGATAATGAGACCCGCCAACCATTTGAAATTCAGCCGCCCAGTGATGTCATGTTTAAAGTTTTAGGCGTCGCTGCAAAGTCCACATATATGATAAAAACCTTGTATATTAATTTGCAATATAGTCCTGAAACCGTCGCAGATGAGCGAGAAAATGGTCCGTCGACTAGAATAAGAAAATGGAAAGAAACGTTAATACTTTTTATTATTCCTGAGAAACTTGCCTGGAGAGAAAAAGAAGTATAGACTGATTCAAAGTTATGAGAAGATGATAATATCTGCGAACAATGCCATTTACGTCAACAGGAATTATATAAAAGAGAAAATATACCTATATCATATTATATATATATATATATATATATATAGTATATATATATATATATATATATATATATACAACTATACATGTATATTTTGTATATATATATATATATATATATATATATATATATATATATATATATATATATATATATATATATAGCATCAGTTCTTGAATAACTACTCCTCTTTTTCCACTATTTTTCAATTACAGTTAAATGGTTGGGTATTATATATGATGGGATTCGTTTTCATTTTCATGACAATAAACATTTCTTGTAATACAGGTAGATGTTTATGATTTTACTGTACTTTGATTTTCTAAGAGGATGTATGAGGTTATAGTAATCAGTGTGGAGATAGGCAAATGATTTTGAAGAAAGAAATCTTTGATGAAGCAAACTTTATGTTGTAGGAAGAATAAACAAATTAAATGACCTCTTCCCTTGAATAAACCATCGTAGATAAAGCATGTTTCTTCATGTGCAGTAAATTGTGATAGAAGGAATGAATGAAGAAGATAGGTTGTTTTGAATAGCATGTTTCGTTTGTCAAGATCTCTGATGACAGTGTGCATGGTGAAGTTAAATCAACGTGTGCTTGATAAAGAAAACCATCATTTTTAGATGGCTAGGATCTGCATGTATCTCACACTGAGTTATAGCTAGAAAGAAAGCTGTCTTTATAGTGACACACTCATAGCTAAACTGATTTCAGTTCTCTTGGAGTCATGAACCTAGTCATTAGTTGCTTGGTTCTGAAACATATTTCATATTCTCTTTTATAAATTCAGTCCATGATACTTTATATCCATTCATATATGTCAATTTTCTTGTATATGCATACTTCAGTAAAACCTCAGAAATTGACAACAGTCGTTTTTTCCTGAGTTCAAGTCATTCAGCTCATTTGTGCCTCTGAGCGGCATCCAGTTTCGTGGGGTCAGAATCGGATTATCCTGAAAATTAGATTTTACGGAAAGATGCTCACCACTGAATCGCAATCGTTAGGTTTTCCGTAGACATTTTAATATGGAACGTTTATTGTAGTTTTAATGCCATCTTAAAGCAAATTTCATAATGATAAACATGTTCAAACTTATAAGAATGGCTTAGTCCTTTCTTTCTTTCCTTTGTGTCTTTCATCTTAGTGTCCTTTGTTTGAACCTTTATTGTGTCTGCTAAAGCTTGCAAATATGTAAAGATCTGTTACATTCAATAGAATTTTTGAATTAATGGTTCCTCTCTCTTTCGAATGATATACTTCTCATGAGAACCGTGAATACATTAATGTTAACACGCATGTCTTTGAAGTTCCACAGTTAAAATATAAAAAAAAGAGTAGAAAAATAACGATTCGGCATAATTTTCAGGATACGAAGAATGGTTGAGGTTTTGCTGTTTACTTTTTAATGATAGCTCTACATTTAACTTTCCCTTTACCTACTTTCAGTAGTTTTCATTTTTTATGGACTTACATTTTCAAGGTTATGCTGAATATATTGATGTGTACTTTTTTAATATTTTTAATGTTGTCTCACTTGTTTCTTCATAAAACAGTACACCCAATTTGTGATGATATTTTATATGGTAACATTCACACATTGTATTTTCTGGATTATTTATAGTAAAATAATCTTTCAGTGAAAACTCTTCTATGTACAGTAACACAAAATCAACATGGTTAGATTTCATTGTTGATGAATTCATAAATAGAAAAAATGAGATAAATTGATGTTTATTCAATATAATATTGACATACAATATGCATTTGACATCTGTTTATACTTTAAAAAATATGCTATTTTAAAGTCATGAATACTAATATTACCTTAGATCATATTTCTCCTTCCTAAAAAGAATTGGGTATTACAGCTGATGGAGGCATGCGTTGTGGTGGCGATGACGGTTCAATGGTGCATCAGTTGCAAAAGGCAATGGACCTCGAAGAAACAGATAAGGACACTCTTCATCTTCTGGTGTTCTTATTTATGCAGTTCCTTTCACAACCTTTACATGTGAGTAATCCACACAGGCTGATCATTGTGAATCTCCCATTCTGGATCATTACTTCCGATAATTAACTGACATTTTCATTGAGGATAAATCTCTTTGGTAAAATAAAAGAGCATGACGTGGTTTTAAAGAAATGAGTTCATAAATATATGATTTAGTTGAAGTGTTGAAGCCAGAGTTTTTCTGTCTGTTTTAGGAACGAGTAAGAAAAAGATTGCATTACTGTGATAAGTCAAAGTGAAGTATGAGCTATTTAGACCTTGGCCTTGACAATCAAGTGTCTTGTATCTGAAATTAATGGGTAAACTTAGTATACGGTACTGTACTATGCGTACATACATGCATTCAATGAAAACACCTCCCGGCAGGTCAGTCAGCCTTTTCGAGTTAGATTTGGAACTTTGGTTCTATAGCAAATTCATTCCAACAAGGTTACTGGGAAACAGATGCTGTATGACATTTATTGGAAGAAGAATATTAATTTCCTTCTCATACAGACTTGTGATTCTTTTTATGAATAGTTTGTAACCGACAAAGCATAAAGCTTTTGGAACAATATGACATGAAATGAGATAATGGTTGAGATCACACGAAAGACAATAAATAGACTTACATGGTGTCATAATCATCAAAGTCAACTGATATAAACTTCAATTTAATTGTATTTTGGACGCTTCCCAATTGGCCTATCGACGAAGTTTTAAGAAACACGAATATCAACATTGGGTAAATTAAAAACATTGTGAGATGAACTGAGATGAAAAATCAAGTGATACAGTATTATCTTGTGTACTGCTATGATATACTAAGTGATAATAATCATTAGAGTTGACTAAAGCCGAAGCTCAATGGTGACCTCATCATGAATGAAGTGCGACATGCACAGACGCTCACAAGTAGTAGCTTCCGTGACGTTAAGACTTGAAGTGACAAATCATTAATTACAATAAAACAGAAGATGATTAATTTATTATTTTTTAGCTGTGTTCTTAAAATGAATTTGCTTTGGATAGTCATCGGTGAGAAACTCCGTACGTAGTAAAGAAGGAAACACATGGCAAGTTTTACAAAACACACAAAAGCACACAAACACTCGCACGGGTTCCGTGATAAGGCGATAATATTATGATAAATCAGTGATCATAATAAAACAGGAGATTAATGATAAGTTTAATTAATGTTCGTAAAGACAATATACTTAAGTAGTCCAGTCTACAGTGCAATATGAATGATGCAATAATTTGCGTAATTAAGGGCAAGGAAGCACAACAGTGAATATAAAAAAAGAAAATTTATCAAATCATAGGTAAAATAAATGAAATATACGGTAACAGTTGTTAAGAAAGTTGATGTATAAAAAGATTCTAGCGATAAAACCATGGTAGGCTGTGGGTAAATATCTGCAGGTAAACTCCTGTATTGTGTGTTACTTGCGAGAGATGAAAAAGGTTTGTTTTTTATGTAAATGTTTTTAAAGTTTATACAGTATTTTTTTCATGTGTGGTTAGGGAAAATGGTTGAAACAATGTACTGTACATACAGTAGACCTATCATAATGTATGTTGTTTGTGCAGAGAGAAGAAGAGGTTGGCTTATTTTGCAAAGCGCATTCATACTGTATCTTTTGTTACAAATATGGTACAAAAGAGCTAGCTTATTGACTTTTGCATCACGTTTTCAGTTTAAAGCGTGATAATTGTTGGTTATTAGCATATGTAGTTTGTGGTTATGTGGTATTGCAAAGTTAGGGGGAGTAAGGGTTGCTATTTTATAACCGTAGATTTTTATTTGACCTTATCTGAATTTTGACCTCATTCTGCAGGGCCTTGGCTCTATTATTGGTGATTATCGAAGGATTACTATGTACGAGTTCTTGGGTTTGCAGAGTCTATTCAGCTGGAATTTGGTTCATCAATGTATTGACTAACTGCAATCTACCCCTCAAGAGACTTAGTCAGGAAGTGCTTTGAACTGGTGAACTGTCCCTCCACTATCGAAGTGCAGAAATTCTTAATTAGAACTTTAATGAACAGGCATCTGAAAGTACACATTCTGAAGATCTACTTAAAGCATGAAGTCTCCCTCTCGAAGCACATGTCAGTCTACTATCTGTGCATGATTTTTTTCCCAACATTGCCCTTACCTGATCTGTGAAGGCAAGGCCATTTCTGGGAATGAGGATGGTAAGAAGGAAATGGAATAGGAATTTGAGGGAAGAGGACAGCAGCCCTTGAAAGGTATCCTGTAACTGGCCAGTAGCACAGTCACTACCCACGGCTTTAACTCCAAGTAATGCCACCTGGCCCAAGCACGAGAAAGGTAGCCCTCTATTCTTGGCAGCAGAGAAGGGTGATTGCCAATATCAGCAGGAGTTGCATCTCAGCTTGATTTTCTCTCCTCTTCTAGGTGGGGCTGATGTGGGAAGCCACTGGGGGTAGGAAGTAGAAGGTTGCATACATTTTTTGGTTTTGGTAGACAGGTTTTCTTCCTGTAGCCTACTGGAGAAGGAGGATCTCAAAGGAACTAATAATGCAGGACCCGAACACTTGTCCAAAGGTCCAAAAGACAGCTCAGTCACCATAATCCCCTAATAGCTGTGTTGATACACTTCTTAGGAAGCAGGAGAGACGAAATGGCTATGAATTATTGGGCTGGCTGGGGTATTCATGCTCAGGTTTATCTGTCAGTCCACCCACGACTGTTTGACAGATGGGCATCCACATGTAAAGAGTAGAGCTGTCAGTCGGACCATCAACTCGAGGCCATCACCCTCAGTGCTCGCCAAGCCTTTGTCGAGGCAACACTATATGGCAGCGATGGAAACTCCTCTTACTGATAAGGAGGTGCAGCTACATAAACGAGCCACTGCGGCAATTCACTTAAAAATAAGAAAGAGGTCTAAATATTGCCTGTTAAAGAGAGATGTCTAGTCTCATATAATATTAATGAATAAGGTTAGATTAGAACTGGGGATTGGTTCAGTTATTTATGAATATGAATTGGACTGTGAAGCCTACTTTCACTAGTAACACCTTTCATAAAAGGGGAGGACACTGGCCTGGGCAGTTACCATATTGTCTATAGCATGGGAATATTTATTTTTGTTTTTTATCACAAGATTTGCACTCGCAACAGTCTACAAATAGTGGCGCAGGGACTTATCGTTTATCCCAGGCGAAATCCAGCAGCAACCTGTCATAAAATTGTTAGTTACCCATCCACACGTGAGATTAGCTGTCAGTCGGTCGATAGCACTTTAGTTAATTCCTTCAGTTTATCCGTTCTGCTGAGTGGAGTGACTCCACCCACAAACAAGTAGACTGCAGGTAAACCTGAGCGTGAATACCCGGTCTTATGAAAAGCAAGTGAGAGACTGTTCTGGAAAAAAGAAAGTGAAAGAACCTTGACTCTCTTGTAATGAACAATGTTGATCCAAGAAAAACTAATAGCCCTACCTAAACATAGCCTTTTCTTCTGAAATTGCCAGCTCTGTCACTGAGAAGTCTGTCAGTGTGTTAAGCAAGAAATTGTCTGAAGGGCAGACAGCCACACACTAAGCTTAACGTTTGTTTCTGAGGAACTGAAAGCATTGCTTAACGCTTGTTTCTGAGGAAATGGAAGCAAATGCTTTTGCTTTCATTTTGAAGCAATTGCTTCAGTTCCAATGAATAAGATAGCAATTGCTTTTGCTGATAGGAAATGCTTAGAGCAGATATTAAAGTTCAAGCAAATGCTTAGAAATTAACAGCAATTGCTTCATGTCTTCGTGGCAATCAAGTTTTCTGTGCATCATTTAATCAAGGCCACCGAAAATAGATCTATCTTTCGATGGTCTCAGTGTAATGCTTTATGAGCCGCGAGCCATGAAACTTTAACCATGGCCCGGTGGTGGCCTGGCCTGTATCAGTGCTAGATGCACGATTATGGCTAACTTTAACCTCAAGTAGAGTGAAAGCTACTGCTGGAGGGCTGTAATTTGGTATTGATGATTGGAAAGCGTATGATCAAGATTCCAATTTTGCAGCCCTCTAGTGTTAGTAGTTTTTAGTAGATGAAGGTGGACAGAAAAAGTGTGGACGGACAGACAAAGCCGCCACAATTTGGGCCTGATGAGTAAAAGATTAAGCAAATGCTTTTGCTTGGATTTTACAGTATTTGCTTCACTTCCAATGAATAAAATAAAACAAATGCTTTTGCTAGTGGCAAATGCTTACAGTTGATACTTAAGTTTAAGCAGATGCTTAGAAATGATCAGCAATTGCTTCATTTCCAATGAATAAAACCTAGCAATTGCTTACGCATCGAAGCAATAGCTTACAAAAGTTTAAGGCAGTTCATGAGGTGAACTGCACGTGATGGTAGTTTCTTTAAATTTGTGAAAGGAAATTCATCAAAATTGCTGTATGTATATATATATATATATATATATATATATATATATATATATATATATATATATATATATATTGCATATGAGAATTACCCAGTAAGTTAGTGTCCAACGTTCGGCAGCCTAATTCAAATTTCGCGGGTAGCGCTTCGATTGTTCAGTGTAGACATACAGTGCCGTCCCACTACAGCAATATTATTATAATACACTCACTTCACGCGCGCATTTCATCCCCAGCGCCGTTCCTTACGATGCTCCTGACTGGCTGTTGATAAGCCAGTCACAGCCGGGCTGGAAACTCTGTCTCTCGAGAGAGTTCATATAGGTAACATTTATGCGTCCCGACCTCTTTCTAAAATTAAACCTTTCATTACACCTCAGTTTTACCTGCAGAAAAGGTGTGTTTCCCAATTGTATAACTAAACATTGACAAGCCAATGATTTAAGAATTATGAAGAAGGTCGTAGTATATATAATAAAAAAGAATAATGAGAGGGATATAGGAGGACTGATTTGTAGCAAAGAAAAATCAATGGGATAAATAAATTTCCTCCATAAGGTATCAATATCCAAGTAATGATTTTTTTTTTCATGTAGAGATTTCCAATATAGGATATGAAAGGCTGATGGTGATAATGATTGTGACGATAATGAAGTTTTAATATTTAATATTTAATTTTATGTTTACTGAAGTACATAATTCTTATATCATTATAATCTTTAAATCATTTACTTAAAGGTGTTTAGTGATGGAATTAGGAAGCATTCCTTTTCTGCAGGTGTAATGAAAGTTATACTTTTTGAAAGGGGTCGGAACATATAGATGTTGCCAATGTGAACTCTCTCGAGAGAAGAGTTAGTTTCCAGCCCTGTGATCGGCATATCAACAGCCAATCAGGAGCGTAGTAAGGAACGGGGGTGAGCATGGGATACACGATTGATGTGAATCTGTTATAGGAACAACTTACCAAAAACTTCTTTCTGTTTCCTGCCTCGCTTCACTAAACATCGAGCGCTTGCAGCAGCTTGTTCTCATATTCCGGTTATATCACCAGATTTCGGTAGTGTTATGCACAACCACCGGAACGCATTCGTAGCCTTCGAACAGGGTGAGTCTTGTTCTTTCTTTGTTTAGTTCAGATTATCATCAAGTCGGATATTGTATTCTCCGGGAATAGTCCTTGAATGTAACTCCATTCAATTAGGCCTAATACTTTTGCATATATGTATTTACCGGGCTTATGCAATGCGCTAGTCGACGGTTGATAATTGCTTTAACAAGTAATCATGATTTTACATTATTCCTTTAGGCCAAACTCTTGTGTTTTGTTTACCGGCCATTTGGTCATTAGCCTGACACTGGTAAATAGTTATCTTAAAATAATTCACGAATGTTATTCCATTCTTGTATCTTAGAACCTTTGCATTTATTAATTACATACCAGGATTAGGGTACGTGCAAGTTGCTGGTTAATAATTACCTTTAAAAGTAATTCGTGAAGGTTGCATAATTCCCTTACGTTATACTTGGCTTTTGGGATTTTGTTTACCAGTCATAGGCTATTAGTCACAAGCCATTGGTAAATATAGTTACCTTAAAGTAATTTGTGAATGTTAAGACATTCTTTTAGGGCAAACGTTTGCATTAGGCCAATACATTTTGTTTTATTTACCGTGCTTGCGACACTCATCACTTTCCTTTGCAGAGACTGAAAGTGTAAAGGTTGAAAGTATTAAGGAGAGAATGATATTAATGTTTGACTACGGGGGATTTGCGTACGGAGGTAGTTCCTGAAGTCACGCATTTGTGAACTTGTGACCTCCTACCCAATAGCCTCGATCTCGCTTGACGCACTGGGACGAGCATAGGCGGCCACTCCAGTCATTTAGACTGGAGCACAGGCCACTTTAGTTAATTTGCGAGGCACGTAATCGGTTACTAATTGCGATTACTATCATTGCTGATCATTTTTATAATGATTTCTTTTCGAGTAATCGGTTATTTGTAAATTTTCTTGTATACTAGAGTCGAATTTGCTTGGAGACTTTAATATCAAAATATTTGGTGATATAATATATATATATATATATATATATATAGATATATATATATATATTATATATGATATATATATATATATATATATATTATATATATATATATATATATATATATGAGAAGGTTATGTTGTTTTAAAATACATACATCTGAATACATGAATGCTAGGAGAGGACATATTGGTAGTCGAAAGGAGTCTGAGGGGGTTGCCCCCGGTAGTTGCCCTCTGTCAAATCTGTAGCTTTTCCCAGGTATCGGCAGACAGCCATTGAGAGGGTATCTTGTTGGATGTTCAGTGAGGAGGGTCTTTTTCCCCCCTCGGTTGAAGCTGTTGTGAGTTTGTAGGTTTCGACTGAACGCTGCTGGAAAGGTGTACCTCAGTGTACAGTTGTCATCTTATTCTAATGGTTCGTCACCTAACAGATCGCGTTGTTGGCGTGATTCTTTGGTTTCTCGTCTTCTGAATAGGTATTATTCAGTTGATGAAGCCTCGTACCTTGCAGTCATGTTTGTCCGCTCCTCACAGTCGATGTTCGACTCATGATTCGGCTGATTTGACTCACAATTGATGTTCAACTTGCAACTTGGCTGTTCTGACTCTCAATCGATTTTCGACTCACAACTTGGCTGATTCGACTCACAATCGATGTGTGACTCACAGCTCAGCTGATTCAACTCTCAGTCGATTTTCGATTCGTGACTCGGCTGATTCAAGCGAAGGGAGTCTGGTGGGTTTTTATCCCCTTGGTTGAACTTGTCATACTTTATTAGGTTTTGACTGAATGCTGCCAGAAAGGCGTTTAGTGAGTGGTGTTCAGTAAGCATCAGATTAAATGACAGTTACTTATTTTACCTAATTAGTATATTGAATGCCCTGTGCTAGTGCCTAAATGTTGGAAGCATCCTAAGCGTCCTTTTCCTTCTGATAGCCATTCCTCTCCCAGGCGTTCGCAGCTAGGTGTGTCAGCACACTCGCCTTCACAATGCTTAAGGTGGAGATACAGAGTTGTCCGCTGAAGAGGAAGTGAATTAGAACTCTGCTCCTGCGTTTGTATATTTGAGCCTTCTCAAATACTTTTGTCCTAGACGCTCATCAGTATAGTACCGATTCTCATGATGAGCACCACGTATTATTGCCTAGCTGCTCGAATCTCTCTCGTATCGGGTGTTTTGTGTCTAGTGTCAATCCCTGTACAGGCACTCTGTGCCATCTGAGGCGTCCACTCCCTTACTTCAGCTCGCTCAACGTTTTCCATGCCTCACCTGACACCAGCTGTTTGAAGTCTGGTGCTGCCTGTTGGACGTTGGACACCCGACGACACAGTCTCCTTGTTCATCTTCTTTGACACTAGGGGATCTTTTGTTATCCACCATTCAAAGAGGAAGTTTCGATCACTAAGACAGACGCGTGGCGAGAAATGGCAAGTTCTCACTAAGTTTTGGCGCAGTCAACTCTACTTGACTCTTTCACATTCCCACAATTGAACCAGTTGTAGATAGAGAATGCTTCGTTTTGTAGGTGAAAACCTCTGCTCTCCCTTCAGGAAGCGTCTTTTTCGCTTAGGCGAATACGTTTTCCTAAGTTTTTGGTTTGCTATCATCACCGCAAGTTGATGATGGCATGCGTAATTGCCCACTCCTGCTAACTCCAAGGAGGGAGACCAAGAACAGTCATCCTCTCTTTTTCCTCTACTTCCTGGGTTACGGAACTCTACGGATTACACTCCCCAGAGTTCAGATGCGAGAGACTGTGCTCCTGGTTTGATCTTTGGATCTTTCCAGTGTTCCTGTTTTGGGGAACAACCAGTTCGGCATGAACCAGTCATCATCGGTGTTCTGTTTTTGCTGTAGAAGCTTCCCTTCTGGATAGCTTCACCTTCAGTCTTTTCATTAGATAATGAAGAAGGTCTGCTTCCAGTCTTTATTCTTTTTCTCTTCGAAGTGAAGAAGAATTAGGCTGACGCTCAGTCCACAGAAGCCTACGAATATACGTACGTACTTGTATATTTTCCTTGTGACAGACATCTGTTATCAGTTGTACTGTTTGAATACAGGCATTTTCACCAAACAAGGGGGTTTTTCTTTCCCTCTTGTTTAGGTTTACATATAGGTGATTGAGGGTATCTGTCGTACACTTGATAGTTCTATAAGATGAATGCATTCCAAGGCGGAATGTGCTACCAGACAACTCAGCCTCAGAGACGAGTGAGGAGCAGAGTACTGCCTTCTCACTGTGTTTTTGTTCGTCTTAGTATTGTTTCTCCTCTGTCAAGTGCTAACTTCTAATTTGGATCTCTACCCAGCCATCACAGACTTAAGTCTCTGGTTGGCTCTGGATTCTTGCTTATGGTTGATATTTTGTGCTCCACAGTTGCCATTGCGAGAATCTTGGTCAGAGATGTCTTATTAGACTCATTATTTCTTTCTGTTTATCCACAATACAACAGAAATCTATAAGTCTTCTGCTATATTGCAATTGATCCATAGGGCACTGCAATGATTTAGAATGATTTTTTGGACAAACACTGCGGTTTTACGTTTTCCGTATTCTTTTTTCTAATTTGTAAAGTGTTCAGTTACCTAGTTGTTCACCTCGAATTGGAGTGAGGTTGAAAGACTTCGCCTGATAAATCAGCTGCCAGTGTGAAGAGAAGAGTCCCTCCCAGAACCTGTTTAAGACACTCAGTGTTGTCAAGTGTTTTTTGGCCTACTTTGAAGCAAAGCTAAGGATGTAAGAACAGCCTTTACTTCCTTAGTTTTCAGGCCGAAGGCATAAGCGATCTGTGATTATTATGTTATTTTATGTAATTTTAAAATAGTGTCGAAAATTTCAGTACCTCGAGACCATTTTTAATGACTGGCATGGCATCACGGAAGGAAGCACAGGATGTTCTATTATCTTCATCTTTTCAGTAAGGTGCTGAGTTTGGAGAATCAGGGAGTACTGTGTACCTGAAGTACCCACTACTGTCAGTGGATGGGTCTTGACTTTATTTCAGCGTAAGTGACACTGTTTTCTGGTTGTTTTATTTTGGTGCTACACCCAGGGTAAGGGCAGGCACCTATCATACTTTGCTAGCCCAAAGGAGCATTCCCCTCACTGTAAAGTTTCCCCCAAGTAGGAGGCGATCCTGGGCTCTACCACCACGCCACTACGAGTTAAGATGAGCGCCAACCAGAGACAGTGTTCATCTGCATAACTCTCTTAACTAATAGAAAAAACAAGCGTTGTTTTTTTCAATGCTAGCAACTTTTCTATTTTCAAATTCATTACATGATGTAATGCTTTGGATTAGTATATGTCCATGACCCCACCTCCTTTCAATGTGGAGTCAGCTATATAATTACTGGGTAAGTCTCATATGCAAAAATGATATTTTTATAATAAAATAAGCGATATGCACTGGGTCCTGGTTTCATTGTATAGGATATCAAATTCCACTCATCAGTGGGAATTGAATGAGTTGTATACCATCTTGTTCCACACCAAACTAACCAGTAGTGTAAGTGGAATAATAAAATGTGGGGAGGGGGGGAGGACTGGTTAAAATTTGACACTTTCAAAATATGTCTTGAAAAAGAAATACACAATTTGAGGGCTTTTTCACAGACTGAAACCCTAAAACTACGGTATCTACTTTCGCTGTAGAAAAAGGACAGTCTGTAAAACCAAAATATCCATCAATGAGGCCTAAAAATACAAACGAAATCAAGGTAAACCAGGTTTAAGGATGTGCACCTTGCAGAGGCAATCATATGTGTGCATTGTAACACTCTTGTAACTAGAGGAAGAAAGATAGAAAAGCTTAGAACTCTGGGCTTGTGCTTCGTATGTGAATTCAATAAACATTTCAGTTTCGACTGTGACAAGCAAAGCTGTAACAATGGTTGCACTGTTAGACATCATAAGGTTATATGCAATCAAAACCAACCAAAGACTGAGGAAGGTGGGACACAAGTTGGAATGCTCTCTCTGACAGGGAAATAAGAAGACTAAGCAGTAGATCTTACCTACACCCACAATAACCCTGAAGGGTAAAAGAGGTTGCATTGTGCGAAAGTAAGGGTTATTGTATACCTGTGCTAAGAGAACATTTATAGAGATTGGCTCTTGAAGGACTCCATTATAAGAGTAAGGGACTTGAGAACACAGCATTGAGAGGGTATTTGACTTCGAAACTGGTCAAAGAATATGAAATGGTAAACATTATTGTGCCTCACCGGGGTTGATTGATTCAAATGGATGTAAAGTGATGGATGAGCTACCCGAATATACAAAGAAATTCGACGTTAAGAAGAATTTAAGGTCGTTGTGAAAAACGAAAATCAGCTTGGTTGATAAAGGTTTTAATCTACCCATAGAGAAACAATCGCCTAAAGAGTTGTTGATAGGGCTTGACAATGTGTACAACATACTATATCCAGGGTTTAGGAACTTTGAGAGTTTAGTATTGTTACCAACCATATTTGGTTATGTGGTAACTGGAACCTGCAGTTCTCCTCCCACCAAGGAGACTTATGTCTCTATTTTAAAGCTGGCGGTAGAGACAGATGATGATACTATGAATGAAGGGGCTACTGGCTTAAAGGAACCGAAGGAAGATCTTGACTGCAGTGAGATAACAGAACAGGAAAAGAAGGTACCAGAGAACTTTGAGAGCACTATAACCTATTCTGAAGTTGACAAACAGTATATTGTTGCATTGCCTTAGAAGGGCAATAGAAATAGATTAACCTCCAAGTTTGGGTTGGCTTTGAATAGACTGAAGCAACAGTTTGTCAAGTTTCGGAAGGACACACAGTATCTAGAACACTATCAGAAAATCCTGAAAGACCAGGAGGATAGAGGGTTCATAGAGAGGGTGGAATGTTTCAAAACTTATGAAGACTAATTTTTTGGGGATATAATAGTGATAAAAAAGACAGTGCAACAACCCCTATTATGATAGTATTTGACTGTTGAGTATGACAGGAGAAAAATGTGTTAAGCTTGAACGAATGTTTGTGGACACGACCACATATAACAGCTGACATTCTCAAAGTTCTACTGCAGTTGAGAACAAAATTATTTGCTTGCATTAGTGACATAGAGAAGACATTTTCAATGGTGCAACTAAGAAAAGAGGATAGAAACTATACAAGATTTTATGGTTGGAAGATCCGACAGATCCTAACAGTAGATTGTTAGTGTATAGATTTAGAGTCATTTTATTTGGAGCTACATGTTCTCCCTTTCTGTTGAATGCAACAATTAAGAAATAGGTGTCCATGGTGGAAGTTGATGTGGAAAGGATGTAGAGAGGACTATACGTAGATAACCTACAGTTCACCAGCAATGATGATGATGAACTGGTGAATTTTCTCTTTGGAACAAATAAAATATTTCCACAGGCACATTTGTACCTGAAGGAATGGACGAGTAATGACGACTCGTTGCAAATCATAGCCAACTCGTAAGGTCTTAATTCTAGATTGGGACAAGAAGAGAGATACCTTGACATTACCTTCTACGAAGATAAAAAAGTTCAGTCAAAGAGAAAAGTGTTAAGAATAGTTGCACAAATTTATGATACATTAGGAGTACTTCTACCTGTTACTATTAGGGCAAGTATATTCTTTCAGAATTTGTGGAAGCAACCTATGGATTGGGATGGTTAGTTCCCAGACCCATTACAGAAGCAATGGGTTGAATTATCCAAAGACTTGGAGAAATATCTTGAAATTTCTTTTCCTAGGAATACTAGCCTAGGAAAGGGGGACTTCTTACACATATTCTACGATGCCAGTGAAACAGCTTACGGTTGTGTAGCATATAGAGTTAAAAACAAAAACTCATTTATTTATGGCAAAGGCAAGAATGGCGCCCATTAAAGAATTCACTGTTCCAAAACTTGAAAGACATTGTTGCTAGCAGCAAGAATGGCCAAATTTATTAGAGAATCCTTTGAGAAGGATGAGTTTGTAGAACTGTTCATTTGGTCAAACAGTAAAGTTGCCCTAAGTTGGCTACTATCGAAAAATGTTCTACCTGTATTTGTGAGAAATAGAGTACAGGAAATAAACTATAATTCCAGACGCATTCTTGTTCTATGTGCTGACTGATGATAATCCCAGTGACTGGTTAACACATGGGAAAAGGACAGAAATAATCCTGGTCACGGCACCTTTTTATAACCAAAGGTAACTTGAAACATGAATAACTAAATCCTAGCCTAAGACCTACACCAAGATACTCATTTTAATTGACGTTTGAGATATGACATTGCATTGTGTATACCAATGAGTACATAAATGATATTAACTGAATTATATGAGACTTCCCACAACCTAACACTCTGGTTGATGTAGTGAGACTGTCTCTCGACCGTGCATGGTTGACCGACCACCAAACGCATTTGGGTAACTACCCAAACAATCAAACAACCAACGATCAGTAGCTAGAAGCTATTACACGTATACTTACAAACTAATACATTAACTAACTAAACACAACACTTTTCCTAACTAAATACAAATACAACAAAACATGAAAAATGGAATAAAAAATTTTGAAGAGAACAGAAAGCAGCATTTGGAGAATCATAGAGCTGCAAGATCTGGGGAATCGTAGAGCTGCAAGACAAGCTCGCCAGGTCCATCCACAGCCTTCACTCCCACCTAACAACACATGCCCCAATTGTGACAAAGTATGTGGCTTGAGAATTGGTCTCATTAGCCACATAAGAACCTATCAGTAACGACATCCCAGAGCATTCATACTCGAATCGAGTGATAGCCATGATGATGGATGTGTCTTTGCATACATAAATGAGGAAAATGTATGCAAAGACACATCCATCATCATGGCTATCACTCGATTCATTCGAGTATGAATGCTCTGGGATGTCGTTACTGATGGGCTCTTATGTGGCTAATGAGACCAATTCTCAAGCCAAATACTTTGTCACAATTGGGGCATGTGTTGTTAGGTGGGAGTGAAGGCTGTGGATGGACCTGGCGAGCTTGTCTTGCAGCTCTACGATTCTCCAGATCTTGCAGCTCTATGATTCTCCAAATGCTGCTTTCTGTTCTCTTCATAATTTTTTATTCCATTTTTCACTTTAACTCTCTAAGCAGATCGCTTCACTGCAACGGTCTCCCATGTTTTACAGTCAATGGAACATAGTTTTAAGTTGTCTTTGAATCTCTTCCTTGGTTTGCCAACATTTCGAGTCCTGTCACTTAGCTCTGAGTAAAAGAGCTGCTTAGGAAGGTAGATGTCTGCCTGTCTGACAACATGCCCTGCCCATCTCAACTGGCTTTTTATTATAATGGCCTCAATACTGAGGTAGTTGGCCTCTTCAAGAACACTTACATTAGTGCTGCAGTCTTCCCAAGTTATTCTGAAGATGTTCCACAAGGACCGCTGATGGAATTTCTCAAGGGCTTTAACATGGTGTCGATAAGTTGTCCAGGTTTCGGAACCATAAGGAAGGGTAGGTAGGACTATTGCCTGATATACCTTTATTTTGGTGTTAATATGCAAGTCATGATCATTGAAAATTTGCTTGCATAGTTTTCCAAAAGCTGAGTTAGCACATCTTAGGCGATATCTAACTTCATCATTGATATTGGCAATTGAAGATAGATGACTGCCCAGGTATGGAAAGCGGTCTATAGCTTCTAGAGCTTCTCCATTAATTTCTATAGTAGGTGCAACTCTTATGGCTTCAGTTGGGGGTGGTTGATATAATACTTGTGTTTTTCTAATGTTGATGGAAAGCCCAAGATGAGAGTAAGCATTTGCAAATGCATTCAATATAATTTGCAGATCATTTTCAGTTTGAGCACAGACAGCGTTGTCATCTGCATACTGAAGCTCAATAATAGCAGTAACATTTACTTTAGTTCTTGTCTTTAGCTGGTTGAGATTGAATATTCTTCTATCTGTTCTGTAATTGATGGAGATACCTGGAGGCAATTCGCCTTGAATGAGGTGCAAAACAACGGTTATAAATTGGGAAAGGTAGGAGCAGTGACACAACCCTGTTCTACACTTGACTTAACTTTGAAAGGTTCAGTAAAGCTACCATTAGCCTTTACAGTCACTGACATATTATCATGTAGTAGCCTCAGGATCTCTTTGAATTTTGGTGGGGATCATATCTAGATAGTATCTCCCTGAGCAGTTCACGCTTGACACTGTCAAAAGCTTTAGTCAGGTCAGTGAATCCCATGTAAAGGGGTTTTTGTTGTTCTTGCCATTTTTCTTGTAGCTGCTTCGCCGAGAAAACCATGTCAGTTGTACCACGAGCATGTCTGAAACCATACTGAGACTCAGGCAGGATCTTCACAGCTAGAGGTGTTAGTCTTGTTGTAAGAATTCTTACTACAACCTTCCCAGCTACTGACAGGAGGGTAATTCCTCTGTAATTTCCACAAACTGATCGGTCCTCTTTTTTCTTATACATTGTGTTGATAATTCCATCTATGAGGTCATTTGGAATTTATTCATGCATCCAGATTTTTTTAATTAGTTGCTGAAGTTGACGATGTAAGGTTGGTCCTCCATATTTATATAATTCAGCAGGAATGTAGTCGGGTCCCACAGCTTTGTTGTTCTTCATAGAGAAAATAGCCAACGCCGCTTCCTCAAGAGTTGGTACCACAGCAAGTGTCATATCCAATGGGAGACGAGGGAGTTGTTGTAGTACATCCTCATTTATCACAGGGTCTCTATTAAGTAGTTTTTTAAAATGTTCTTTCCAACGAGACAGGATTTCATTATTGTTTTTAAGGAGTTGAGTTCCGTCTTGACTACGTAAGGATGCTAGCCCTTGGGAACTTGGCCCAAATATAACTTTCAATCCACTGAAAAGACTTCTCATGTCATTTCTGTCAAAGAAGGATTGGAGCTCATTTGCTTTGTCTGTCAACCACTTGTTTTTCATTTCCCTTGTGGCATTTTGTATCTTAGCTTTTGCTGTGCAGTGTATTTTCTTCTTTGTTACAGACTTTGGGTCATTCAGATGCAAATAGATATTTTCTGGCCTCTTGAATAAGATGTTGGATAGCTGCATCATTCTGATCAAACCAATCTTGATGTTTGTATTTCTTCAGACCTACTGATTCTTTACATGCGCTGATTATGGAATCCTTAAATTTACTCCAGTGATCAACAATATTGGGTGGATATTCCTGTTCTAGTTTATTAGCGAGACACCACTGAAATTCAAGCTTATTTAAGTCGTTCCTAAGTGAATCATCGTTAAACTTCAGTAGTTTAGTGCATGCGCGTTTCTCTTTTTAGTCAAGATCTTCATCCTAATACAAGAGTAAACAAGACGGTGGTCAGTCCAGCAGTCTTTGGATCCTGTCACTGATCTTGTAAGTAATACATCCTAAGAGATGCAACTTTAGATCTTGGATGTTGCCAGGTGGTTTTAAGTTTATTTTTCTGCCTAAAAAGAGTATTAGTTATTACCAGATCATGTTCTACACACTTCGAGAGTAGGAGTGTTCCATTTGCATTCATTTTGCCAACACCCTCTTTTCCAATGGTACCTCTCCAGATGTCACTGTCTCATCCTACTCTGGCATTAAAGTAACCTTAAAGGATAACTTTGTTTTCATTTGGGATAGCCGTGAGAGCTGTGGCTAAAGCGTCATAAAATAATTCTTTTGTTTGATCCTCTGCAAGAAGGGTTGGAGTGTAAGCACTGATAACTATGGCATGTTTATTTCCCTCAAGATTAAGTCTGAGTGTCATTAGGCGTTCATTTATGCCACTTGGATACTCTGTTAAATTGAAAAGCATGCAATTTTTTTACAGCAAAACCCACACCATGCTGTCTTGGTGTTCCAGGTGCATGTCCCTTCCAGGAGAATGTGTAGCCATCACCATCTTCACACAGTTGTCCCTCAACGGCGATACAAGTCTCAGAAAGTGCCACTATATCTAAATTAAGTCTATGGAACCCCCTAGCAACAAAGGCAGTTCTGTGTTCGGGTCTGTTTTCATTTTCATCTAGTAGTGTTTGTATATTCCATGTTCCAAATTTAAGTTGTACAGTTGTTCGACCGCAAAGTGGTGTGGCCTCCTGGATGTGGTTTTCCAGGCAAGCAGGTTTGAAGCAGACTATGTTTAGGGCACCTTTTCTAGTCCCTTCCCCGTTCAGGGTGAGCAGAGTGGGTCCTAAAAAGGGCTGCTCAGACATGGATGCCACTGCTGAACAACTCTCCTGCTTCATCACAACTCTCCTGCTTCATCCAAAAGTTGAGCGACTGAACTAAGCATCCACTGCTGACATGCCTGTTGAGACTAAGAGCTTCCATATAACACAATCCTGACCCCATCATCTCCTCTGGTCGCAGGCAGACTTGAAATACCCCTCTAGTTGTACTTCCCAGGGGTGCCTGCGAGTGAGATTGTTTAATCTCTCTTGTCGAAGTTCCGACACCACCTAATACTAAGTCTCCACTACAAAGTACAAAATTTTTCAATTTTCCTTTGCATGTACAACAAACCAAAGCCTTATAATGTACATCCCACTTCTTCCATACCGCTTAGTCCTTCATGTGACAGTGAAAGCTCAAATGGGAGCTTACCTGTAGGGCCTATGCGTATAATGTATTCTCCACTTTAAAGGCTTTGGTTTGTATGGCTAGGAAGAATACAAATTATTTTGGAAAAATGTTATATTCCTCTGTATAGGTGCCAACAGGATTAATTTTTCATATTTTGAGTCATACTTACTATTGCATGTGCACTCAGTTTATTCTTGTGAGCATTAGCAAAAACAGAATAAAAGAAATCTGCAAAATACATTATGCAATGCAAAATACTGCAACCACTTTACGTCAAGCAGCTCAATGCTGAAAATTTAAACCCCAGGAAAGCAATACAGAAAACATGTAAGTGCAGCTGGATCATATTAAAGACTGACTTGACGTTGGAGGTATCTTGGTGGTGGGTTGGACATGCACTGAGGGTTCTTTTACTTTTGTGATCAAAACAGTCTGTTACAACTGGAGAGCTGCTGTACAGAGGTAAGACAATTGATGGGGTTTGTATGAAAACTGGTTATGTGATAAAAGTGACTTCACACACACATAAAAAAAGTAATTTTCCAGATCTCAATGTTGCCAAATTTTCGTCATTATAAATTGCAGGTCTCATTTATAGGAAATTACTAATCTTCGTGATATAACTGTCTTATATAATGTCATATCAATCCATTCGTTTACTATGCGTAACTCATATTTTGCATTTGTAAGTAACTCAGATCATGTTGGGACTCATCTTTTTCATAGGTGTAGGATTATTATTCTTACTATGACTAAGGTCTTGTGCTTCAACTGACCCATATGATAAGGTAAGAAATAGGGATTAAAGACATTTGCACTTATGCCTTCATGAAACAAGTAATACCGTACGAAGTATTTAGCACTTAAATTATGATGATTGCTAGTTTGAACAATAACACCTCTTAATCATGCTAAGGTGACCAAGACCTATATGTGCCACGGGCACTGACATACAATGGATACAGTATAGGCATGCATTTACATTTTATAGGTTTTAATTTTCAGCTTACCCTTTATTTATGATTTTTTTATTATATAATTATTTTAGGCTGAACGAAATGATTGCAGAATAAGGTGAAAGATGAAGAAGGGAACACACAAAAAAGATCATATTGTTGTATCAGTTTTATCATTCAGTAAATCAGACATGGTGTTCCAGTCATCATTTTGTATGCAGTACTTTAGAAGTTTCAAATGACTAGGTTTCATTTGTTTTGTTAGTATTTCTTCGAGGGATTCAGACAGAAAAATATGTGGATAAGTAAGTCGTGGATACGAAACACAGTATACCCTAACTCACATTCTGTCTCAAGCAATAATAGGTACCTATGGATGGGAAGTGCTGAAAGTGCTTTGTATGGGACATTTTGCATAGTGAAAGCTCTTTGCAGCAATAATTTGACATCAGCGGCATTGCTTAATACTTTTTACTTTTCCTCCATCCTCTTTTGTCTCTTCCCACCTCTAAAGCTGCCCAACTTTTTACCCTCACATTTAAGAACAAATCCCTTTAGGATACCCCTCTAACGAAATCTGACTCATCAGTCTATATTAACTCATTTAAGCAATGGTAATTTAATGACTGCAGATAGACTTCATTTTATTTAGGAAGTTTTGTAAGGTATCATTTTGGGCTGAGAAATTATTTAGCTAGAAGCTCTCATGAGTTAGGAAAATTTCAGAAAAGTTACAATTAAATGGAGAAGGAAACATCATTACACAAGTATAGTATCTACTAAAGAAATATATTTAATGAGATGTAATTTTACTTGGTATTTTGTTTGCTGATAAGGAAATTCGTCAGTCGACGGAGACTAGTTTAAGAGACATACTGTTCTTATTTCCCTGGGTTAAATATGATGTAAAGTAAAATTTATGTTGTTGAAGCCACGACTCCTATTTTATTTTTCTGTATAAATTTGTCTGTAAAAGTTGCTCTTAACATATTCTCTAAATCTAAGGTTTGAGTTCCTACATACTCTCTAAACTTTCAGTTCTATGTATAAATGGCGTTTAGACAGTCGTATGTATAACTGATGATAGTTTTATCTGTAATTTATCAAAATACATTCAAGCTGAGGAGAGGGTAGTGACAGAGCCATATATTTTCCTAAGTTTTTGAAGTTATCTTTCTTTTCTATATTAATTCAGAAACTTTTAGGACGCTGCTGTCATGTAGATGATTACTATGATATAATTTACAATATGCATTATATCTTCCATAGTTTTCTCAAAAGATGTGTAGTTTATTATTGGTGTTATTCATAAAATGAGTTAAGTTTATCGTTTTTTGTTTCACAGGCTGATGGAACCACAGAAGGTAAATTAACTGGAAACCATAATATGACATTGGTTCTTCGACATCTATCTGTACTGATGGGTTTCAGTCCAACGGAACATTGTTTTTCAGTCTCTCCTGCTCGATTGCGGTAGGTGCTTCTCTTAATCTGAATTATTAATCACATGTCTATTCATGGACATTACACATCCATGCTAATTCTGAACACATTCATTGACTTTAATATGCTAATCATGCAAATAGATTACAATTTTATGTGCAGGACAGTCATTACATTGTGATTAAAGGATAAATTTAAAAAATTAGATTTACTTTAGTCAATAAAATGCTCGTTTTGTATCCATGAGATTTTCATGCCTATGATGGTAAATCATCTGAATATTTAGTGAGGGGCTCAAAGCCTGATTAAAAGGAAACTGCCATAAAGAGTACTGTAAGAATGATCTTTGTAGCTGATCCCAATTATTGTGGCATGAACAGCCGTCTTACTCTGTAGTCATGTTGATAAAGGATTTGAAGTGTGGAAAAGGGAGCAGTCTAAGTACAATATTCATGAAGAACTTGTTAAATGAGTGTTTTATGACCTTAGAAATGTAAAGTTTCATGACAGGAAATTATGTAGACCAGACTTTAGATGTATTTGATTTTAAATTGGGTTATATTATTAATGGTATTTACAAAAAAGTTGTTTAAATTCAGTCATGTAACGCTCATTCTGTGTAAATTGGCTCGTTATTATTGGGTAAAATCAGGATTAAAGCCATGATTAGATTTCAAAAGTGAGAGGGCTGGCCATAAACCACCGATACTTATATTATGGGTGCATATCTTGCTAAATCAAGGACTAGGAGATGGCTCTCTAGACATCCATTTCAATGTTAGTGTTATGTTGGTTGGGGAATTTTCTTATTGTACCAGTTTGAGATGTACTACAGTGTCTTCCTGGAACTTTGTAGGGTACATTAAGAGAATCTAAGGTTTGTTTTTGATTTAACCTTAAGATATTATTTCAGGACCTGCATTTTAACAAATTCTGCGCCCTTTTTAACGGTAACTAAATACAGATACCATAAACTTGGTATATGGGAGTTCCTTTATGCATAAAATAAAAAGTATGCTTATTTAGAAAGATGATACAACTTTTCAGAACATTGAATGACACCAGTGCATTCCACATCAGCATTATTTGATTCCTAACTCTGCCTTTGGGTAGTACATCTTTGAAATGCCAATATTAGGTTTCCATCGTCTTTTAGTAGGTGTAAGGTGTAAGAAGGCTTGATACTGGAATAGTATTAGATTTTTATCTTTTAATTTTGGCGTGCCGAATTTATTTTGACATAAAGACTAACAAATTTTTATCATCTCTGAATTTCAGATCATCTCCTGTTTTTAATGCTTTTCTGTCAAATTTGCCACATGTCTTGGACCACAATTTCAAAATGGGAACCTCACTTCTCCCTACTTGCCTACCTGTTCTCCAGTTTTGTGCAGCGCCGCATAGGGTTGTTGATCTTCGTTATCCAGCTTTCAGTTTATGGTGCTTGCAGCCACATCCAAGACGATACTGGCTAAGTTCAGTCTTGACATTCTTGTATAAAGTGAGTTCAAAATATTTTTTCAAAGGCCCATAGGTTCTTGGAAGTATAGTTAAGTTGAAGTAGAATATACTCTTAGAAAAATTTTAACTCTATTCAAAAATATTTTTTTTTATCAATAGATAAAAACAGAAGTCATGTTTCATAAGCATCAAAACTTAGGGCAGTGAGTATGATAATTATGACAAAATTATTTTGAGGAAAAGAGAGACTCCATTTTAACTTCAGTAGATAATGTAGTCTGTCAAGCTATTTTTCCTTTTTTTTGTATATGTTATGAATCTTATATTTATTTAGTAAAATAAAGTAGTACTTTCATGTTCAGTTACAAGTTCTTATTAAAGGTAAATAATGGACATTGTGTAACATGAAGGATTTATTCCAACAGTATGAATACAGCCAACACCCTTTATCAGGACAAGCGTTATCCCTGGTACAGATTGTCATGAACACCATAGATAATCATTATCATCGCTGCAAAAAAATAGATGATCCCACATTGTGTGCAGCTAGCTCTGCATATTCCAGGGGTAAGATGCTAAATGTCACAAAATTTTTAATCATGAAGGTTTATAGTGGAAAAGATGGGCAACTATTTTCTTAGTTTTAATGAGAGAAGTACAGGATTTGAACTAAATAGAGTGCATGAAATATATTAACCTTAGGTTCCAATGATGTGAAATTACATTGACAATATATTTTGTTCTTAAAAATGTTATAGAAGTGAGCCAGGGATCCATAGGTGGAAATGATGGAGAACATCAGGGTGAATCTCCACCGCTCTCTCCCAGTGTGTTTCCTGGTGCTGGTGCTGGTCGAATAACAGTGACTAAAGGAGTTGCACAAGAGACCAGAGCTCAGTACCACGATCAAAAAGCTGTGTATGTCCCAACCATTCAGGATTCACGGTGAGTCACTATAGTATATGAAATTTAATGTCAGAATAATTTTACCTTATTTAGTAGGAATCCTTCAATTATCCAGGTCGCCATTATCCAAAACTCAGCATTAGTTGACACATCTGGACGAGGAATCGGAGTCCCAAAGATAAGATGTTTAAAAATAAAAAAATAAAAATTGAAAGAACTGCTATCCAATGAAGTACTGTAGACTAAATGTCTTTATGGAAGTTGTGGAACAATTATTTTTTCATTCGATTATTTTTATGTTAAATTGCGATGAAAGTAACATCTTAAATCCCTGTAACCTTAGCATGGAATGGTTACTTTTGTTACTTCTGATGAATTTTAAAGAAATGGGTTGGGTGTTAATCAATAAGTTGTTTCTGAACTTATAATATCTCTTGTCAACACATTTTAAGGAAAGTTGAGTCCAGGTAAGATTCTTATATTATATTTTGTGATCTAACACAGATGAAAAAACCATATAAGGAAATCATGTGGGAAAAATCGTATCACAAGAAAATTTTTTTCCATCAGTTTGCTGTCTTTCTTTGATCTATTTATAGCACAGTGCTTCACTAGAAAGTACCTTATATTTTAAAGCCTCCTGTTGTGCTGTATGTACTCAGGTACATTACAGTATTACAGAATGTTCATTAATATCTTATAGTTGATTTTCTTCAGTTTTAAGGAAAATATCAGTAACCCATAAATGGTAGAAGGCATGGAACATCTTAGCTTTGGTTCTGGATTTATTTGGCAACAGTGCATGCCTATGTTATTTTAGTATGTAATTCTCCCGGTGAATCTTTTGATTGGTCGACAGGCTATGTCAATTCAGAGCCCCTTCTTGATTGTAACAGGCGATCCTCTTAACAGTTTCGTGTAATCGTACCAAAGTGGATGTCCCGACTCACTAGTGGGTATTAACTATAATGAAATTTAAGTAGAGGGCCTCCTTGAACACAGCGCAGGAAACTTTTCCTCCGGTCCACCAACATCATGTGCCTCTTTAACTAAGTCTTAATAAGACCTGCACACGATGATGACTCTAACACCAACAGAAACAACAGAGCGGGGTTTCCGAGCATGAATAACACCAGTGCGGCTAAGAAACTGATAGCCGCCGTTGACCAATCAAAATATTTGGTGGGAAATACCAACAGTAAGTCTCGCAGCAATATAGCCATCGCAGCAAAAACTTGTCATATGAGGAATTTGAAAGCCAATCAGAGTGTCGTGAAGTTTCTTTGACGACTAATTAGGGAAGGGCTCTGGCCCGATGTTAAGGGGCAATAGATTTACCAAAACGGAAAGTCCCCAGGACGTGCAAAAGGACGAAAGAGCTATGGTGACAATTTTTAAAATTTTATTAGAAAAATAAACATACTCTCATTGCTACACAATTATTTACATATTTACAACGATTAGGCTTCCCGGGCCACACTCAATAATATCAAAAAGGAAAACCATGACCGCGTGAAACACTAAGTTAATCACTCAAAATCTGGGTCATCGTGAGCAATAGCGCAAAAAATCTCCTTGGCACAGACATCACTGATATATGAATTTCGCTTTAAACAAAGGCCCTAACTAAGAAAAAGATACATTCAATGATTACTCACAGTTACGGTGGTATGGTGGAGACTGATACTTGGTTTTGCGGTCCTCAGACCTAACTTACTAACACGTCTTGCTAGAACTATGGTCTTTGGTTTCAACTGTTCCACCATGCATCTAACTCAATAAAAAAAAAAAAGAGAGAGAGAGCATAACAACTTCAATGAAACGGTTTTCGATACAGAAAAATGAGTGAGATTGACCCAAAATATTTTTTGTGAACTTTAGAATCATCGCATTTCTGCCGCCACTGGGTGAGTTCTAATGGAGAGAAAGCTAAGGCATCAAGGTGGAGTTCTTTATTGCAGAAAAAATTGTGCACTATTTTTTTTCGCGACACAGAACACAAGATTATTTTCTCAGCCAGCCACTGGCCAGCAAGTATCCTGCTCCTGCTAACCACCTTTGTATATAGAGCCAGACTCCTTTGGCTTTGATTATGCTGAGTAGAGCCTGAGTGGGTCGTGGCTTAGACGTGCAAGGAACGACTTGCTCAAGCAAAACCTCGACTGAAAACTTATGGATGGTCCACTCTTTATTTCAATACCTGCTCAAGGCATCCTGTTAAACATCGAAGTTACTTTGAAATTTAGATGGAATATTCTTTGTTTTATTGCAACAATTATCACAAACAAATGTTTAATCTCTATTTATGAAAGAATTACTGGCACAATCCAGTAAGAGAGAAAAAGCAATGTTGAGAGGCTGAAAAAAGGAAAACTATACAAATAGAATGCAGGAGATGTAGCAATCACATTTAGCTCTATTTAATTGTACTTGAAAAAGGGTCTTCTACCGATACATATAAATAAACAAATGCATTTGTTTATTTAAATGCATTTCAACATGAGGTTTAGTCGAGTGCTTACTAAGAAACAGCTGGCTTTCAGTATAACTGTCCGGTGACGTAACTTACAAGTAAAAATTATCTGGAAGCCTGTGATTAATAGCTAGGAATGGAAGGCAATAATATTTATTTCTTGGTCTCCCACCAAAGCGCTATCTTTAGTTTATCCATGGTGGAGACATGGAGTCTTTTATGTGATATTTATTTGATTTGATTCCTGTTTCTGTTATATTGGAACCATAAAAGGAACTGAACATATTTGACATAATATACTTTTCAACTTGCTTGGTATCTAAACCCAGTAATCTGTTGTAACTTTATATGCGTCTGTGATTCCTTTTCATTTTGCAGTACTGTATCGTTTTCTGCACGTTGAAAATATGAATAATTATTAATTATGTAATATAAAGTATAATTTAATGATTCAGCTGGATCACATAGGTAGACTCGTATAGTGCCCCTTTTTAGAATTTGAAGTGCAACAAAGTGAAGTTGAGGAAGTTAGATAGCGAAATAAAAAGAAGCCAAGGGCCTGGGTGAAAATTACGACTGAAAGTATTGGGGCTGAGTCCAAAGAGAGGCTTCAGAGAACTTTAATTATTGCCTATTGTCTGCTGTACAACGCATGTGGGACTTTAACATATTTGAAAATTGGTAAATAAGATGAACAGAAAGATTTTTATAATTTATGGTAGTTAAAATAGGTTACTGATGATGTTTGTGATTTTTAAGACATTTCATGCAGTGACAGACTTCTTACCAACCACTGTTTAGTTTTACAAATGTTTCAAACTTTTCCCGCTTGAGATTTATGTGTAATGGTATTCACGCATCTCAAACGGAATAAAGTACTTGGTATTTTTTAACTTATGAAAAGGTGCATTTTAAGACTGTGTAACTCCGTGGGATTTTATTTTTATTCATATACTTAACATTCCAAGGCTTTCATAATAATATTAAAGTGTTTACATAATCTATAAAGTACGTAATAACAAAATGATAACTGCTGATTTATAAAGTAAGTAGTGAAAATGTGAATTAATAGCAAAATAAGCAATTTGAATAAACTTTTAGCTATTTTAAAAATTTTTTTCATTGAGTTAAGAATAGTATTGATCATGAGAAGTGATTCCTTTTGATATCAGAAAGGTACCACAGTAGCTTATTCATTTTATCTGATCACTGTAATCATATATGTTTTTTGAAAGGATTTTGCGAAATAAAACTAAATTTTTAACCGATTTTGCTGTTTTTCTTATTTTGTTATTATTAAGCCGGCGTTTTGCAACCACGGGTACCTGCTCATGGAGCAGCCTGTAAATACCATTCAGTGAAAAAATGGTCACGAATGAAAGGAGTAAATTTGATGTTGAAAAGTTTAGAAATATGGTCATAAAATAAGATGTTCAACAGGTAGGATTACACATTTCTCTAAACCCTTAGGTGGCAGTCAGTAGGAGAGAAAGAGTGACAGTAGCGAGTCGTAAGAAATAAAAATAAAGAATTGTTCGCAAGAGAAAAAGCTGAAAATGCAAGTCTATGGAGATTCCGTGCCATATTTAACTTGCTATTGGAAAGGAAAAGAATGGGACAACTCTGTTTTTTTTCCGCTTGACTGGAGGGAAGACGTGTGGTTGTGTTTGCCTCCCCTTAACATAGGACTGTAAAGTGTAAGTGTATTATTATGCTTTGTTTTCATCCCCCTTCAGTACGGCGATAAAGAAAAGAGGTAACAGTTCAAGTGGAAGACAGATCAATAGTTGAAGGATTCGGTCGCTAGACATTAGGCGACAAAACAGGGAAATGAAAAGGAATAAAAGGAGAAATAGGATAACTGCTTGAGTGCTGTTTGCTGGGAAAATCGTCGGAGTCGGAAGTGAGGCCCGGGAATACCATGTGATTCTTTACATTCCAAGGGTCTACCCAAGTTATTCCACTGATGGCTTCCACGAAGCTGCGCAGGAAAAGTCAGAGTTGCGTTCTGGACAGTAGCTTGTTTATCTTTGTTCGCTCCCAAAGTTGAGGTGGCGGATTGGAAGTATGACTGTTGCAGCGGCAGTTCCAGGATGATTTTAAGGTTCGATGTGAGGGGATGGGGCGAGGAGGAGAAGGTGATGGTGTTGGCTGCAGGGATTGTCACTTTCTCTTGACACGATACTGAGGTTGCTTCGATAGGTTGCCTGGCCGTTTCCGGTCCTGTTTCTGTGTTATTAGTTAATTGCTAAGGTACCAGTACAGGTGCAGAGGTGGTGTCGGTCTTAATTGGTGCATCTTGGCTTTTAACTACAATGCACACCAGTCTTGCACTGCATCGTTTGAACTATGTAGGTATGATGTGGTTTCAGCTTCACCTCAATCTTTAAGAAATGAACCACAAAACCATGCACGGTCTTCTCTCTGTTGTTGTGTTATGTGATAACATGAAATGGTTTGATATCAGATTTTTTCAACTAATGATATATAGCACTATAACTTCTCTTCTTTCCCCTTTTTGTTTCTAGTTCAAGCGCCAATTTGTGTAAAGACTTTCTTGGTCTACCCACTGCCTCAGCTATGATGGGTTTTGAATCCTGAGAAAGGACTTCAGGCCTTCCAAGATTCTCCCTCTTTTCGCAATGACAGTCGTATGGATTTTTGTTCCAGTTTCTTTTAACAAAGGATTCATCTCTTTTAATATATTCAGCTATCCAGGAACGTGAAATGAAGGATGCGCCAGCATCCCTGGCCTCTCTGAAAGTTATAGCCCAGATTCGGTCAATTCATCTGATTTCCTCCAAGTCGTTAGCCATGACTGTATCTAACTCTGTCACTCAGTCTGAAAATACAAGAAATGTAAAATGAAAAATAGTTTAATAGAAACCGAAGATAATGTACTTGGAGATAGGCTATAGCAGAACACTTCATAACTTTCTATTTGTTCTGTGGAAGGGGCCATCTAATTTCGAAACACCCGGTATATGACTGGTAAAAATGTTCTGTTACAACAGAATTCCATTTAATATATAGAGAAAATACTATATTTCAGAGACTGCAAACGTAATTTTCTACCGACCCCCTCAAGACAAGACCTGAGAGACACCCAACAATAAAATAAGAATTCCACGTCTGGACAGGATTAAGACGGTGACCCAGACTCTCGGAAAATCTAATCCGTTTTGCATTTGCTTACCCAAATCCCTGATTAACGTCCAACAAAAGACTTCTCTCAAGGACACGGGCGTTTACGAAATCCCATGCCTGGCCTGTGACCAATCTTACATCAGTTTTACAGGAAAGTCACTTCCACAGAGATAAAATGCAACGTAAACGATCAGTTATGTATGGACAACAGAACTCAGCTATTTTCAACCATATAAATGAACATAACCACAGAATAAACTGGAATTAGTCACGCATATTTTATAGCAGCAACTGTCGGTACAAGAGTCAAATGATAGAATTGGCCTTGATTAATAAACAGAGACCAGTAATGAATATCTCAAAGGGCACATGGGATTCAGATGTCATTGATAAAGTTTTCCTTTAACCAACGCTTAAGAGGATTAAAGAAGGATTATCAGTGGGAGTGACCTAAATTGGCTTAACTGTGGATGGATCTGTCACCACTTGGGGGCGTGGGGTTCCAATTTTTTTTTGTAAACATCCTATGTTCGTGTCTTATTTCACACTTGTCTTTGTCGAGAAATCGCGTGGAAGGATTGCACCATCTTTCGCAAGTCTAAAATGTTTCACGTACGTCTGAAGCGTTTCATTTCATATAAGTAGTTAGAGATGTTTTTGTATTGAAAACTATCTAATATTACTAGTAAATTAAATCTTATATCTCTCGATTTATCAAAAGAGAATTTATTGACTCGTAAGTACTTTAATTTTGAAATGGAAAGTTTGTGACGTCACTCAAGGAAATGATAAAACTTAATTTCATTCAAGAAGATTCTATGATCATATCTTTTACTTTAAAAGACTTTTCTTGGCTTAAATCACGTAATAATAAATGTTATTTATGATTGTAACCCCACTTTCTCTCTACTTATTGTTTTGGAAGAGAATTTTTATGATACCAGCTGAACTTCGGGTCCTAAACGATTTGAACCCGTCAGGCCTTAATGTCTCGCCCATACAAGAGAAATAAATGTGGTCATTCTGAACTCGATACGTAAAGAGATCCTCTTCCCCTCTTTCTCTCCCACGCCATTTTTTTTATTTTATTTTACATTAACATAAAGATTTTATACTTAGTGATTGGTCACTCGTAAATATTAGATTTTTTTCCTATTTCTTAGAGTTATTTAGTGTTACTTAGTGCTTATTGTGGAATCTGAACAAACATTGTATATGTGTGTAACGATGCCTTTTTTTTTTAATATTGTGAATTGTTTGGTGAAATTTTGGAATTAGCTGCAGCAGAAACAATTGGTACCAAGGTAATGTGTTATTATACAATTATTAGTTGCATTTAAAAAACATATTTACAGTGGTTTTGTGAAACAATTTCAATTTTTACACATTGCAAATTTGTATGTTTTGTGTTTATTTCTTTTAAAGTGATTTTTTGTGCATTCATCCTTTTTCTTAGTGAAGTGTTTTTTTATATTCTGTGATTAATGCTTTCTTTTTGCAATTTTGGTATTTTTCATATTTTCTGTGTTTTCATTTACATTCACAATTTGATTAACTTAATTGCTTTCATTAATTAATCGTTGCATATTTAATTGAATTTAAGACTTATAGATTAATTTCCAAATTTTCGTTACTGACGAACACTTTTGAATTCCGATTGAATTAATTAATTTTCTTGATTTTTGTGGTAAATTAATTTTGTTTAATTTTACTTAATAATTAATTCAAGAATTGATTAAACTTTGTGTTATTTTCAAGTTACAGTAAATTTCCCTGAGATTGTGAATTTCACTTATAAATTTTGAGTTCAATAATAAAGTTTTGTATTTAAAATTTTTATAAGTGTTTTCTTTTTCACTAGTATATTTAATATTGTTTAGGTAAAAACACAGAGTGGTAATTGAGCTGTTTTCATTAAATTTAATTGAAGTGAGTTAGAACCAGGGAAGTACTTAGACTTTTAAAATCAGGGAAATACTTAGACTTTCAAAGTTGTTGAAGGAGTGATGCCCTTTAATTAGTTTAATTACATATAAGATTACCTCACACCTGTTTTAATGAACTCAGTCTGATTTTCTGCAATACAGGTAAGTTGTTTAAGGGATCACTGTTGCCTTTAGAGTATTCAGTTGTATTTTACCTGCGATGAAGGTTCAGGTGTATGGCTGTGGTGAGGTAATATTTAATGATTGGTAATTGTAGTAACCAGATACTTGGTACTTCGTCACAATATATATATGTGTGTGTGTTTCTTCCACATACACTCTGAAATGCATTAAGCAGTTTTAACCAAACTTGATATACATCTGGAAATGAACACTGTCGGGTTAAGACATCAGTGGCACGATAGGGTGGGGCGTGGTTGAGGGAAGGAGGAAATATCAAAATTACAGAAAACGATAGGTTTTGGTGTCTAATCCATAGTTTTCGGGGTTGCTGAGATGAAAGTGACACTTCTGATGCCCTTTAAGTCCAAATTCAGTCCCGATTAGGAGGGTGGGTGAGCAGGAGGGTGGGAAGGGGGAAAATGTAAAAATAACCATAGTTTTCGAGGTTTCTGAGAAGAATGGCGACTCTCAATGCCCTTTAGGTACAATTTCAGCCCTGATTAGGGGGAGGGGTCAGAAGGGAATGAAATGTAAAAATAATCAAAACAACAGATGTTATTGTCTAATCCATAGTTTTTGAAGTTGCTGAGAAGAATAGTGACACTCCCAGTGCCCTTTAAGTCCAAGTTCAGCCATGATTGGGAGGAGGGTGAGATGGGGTGAAATGTAAAAATAATAAAAAAAAGACAGATATTAGTGTCTAATCCATAGTTTTCGACGTTGCTGAGAAAAATAGTGACTCTCCCAATGCCCTTGAAGTCCAAGTTCAGCCCTGATAGGAATGGGGCTTGGGAAGGGGTGGGGAGTGGGTGACATTTAAAAATAACTGAAACCACAGATATTAGTGTCTAATCCAAAGTTTTTAAGGTTGCTGAGCAGAATAGTGACCCTCCCGATGCCCTTAAAGTCCAAGTTCAGCCGCAATAGGGAGGGGGTGAGAAGGGAGTGACATGTAAAAATAATAGAAAACACCAGATGTTAGTGTCAAATCCATATTTTTGAGGTTACTGAGATGAATAATGACACTCCTGAAGCCCTTTAAGGCCAAGTTCAGCCCCAGTAGGAAGGTGGGGTGAGAAGCAATTATCTTAACAAGAATGAGAGAGAGAGAGAGAGAGAGAGAGAGAGAGAGAGAGAGAATTTTATCGATTCTAATCAGAGATCTCCCGGGCAGCACCGAGTTGGACAGGTAGTAAAGGATAAAATGCTGGAAGCTTTTACCTTGAGATATGTGATTTTGCTAAGTATTGTATACGACTTCCATTTTCTGTACATAAAAACCTCGCATGAATCAGATTAATGAAGTCTTGCTAAAGTAAAATCATGAGTGGAAATGTCAAGATCATTTTAAAGGTTCCATCCAGCTACATCATTTTCATTAAGAAAATAGGCTCTATGAATTCAAACGGTAAAATGAATGTTTAGAAAGTTGTGCCTTTTGAGTCCAACAACATCTTTCCCCTTAATTCTTATTTACAGCTCTCCAGTTAAGTTTTCATTCAGCATCATAGATCGTATTCTCCTTCATAAAATTTTATTTTATTTTAACTGCAGTTTTCTCTAGGAAAATAATTTTTTCTTTGGTAATAAGGATTACATTTTTTTCAGAAGTGTGGTATTATATGAAACCATGAAACAAATTGAAGATCGTAAAAGTAGAAAGAATAATGTTGCAAGGTAAGATAATCACTGTGAGAGAATGTTATTTGGAAATTTTCACAATTTCTTCAGTAGTCTTACTGGTAATAATTTTTATGTGTTTGAGCAGAATTCGGAGGAAAAGTATAAAAACAAGCATTGTATGGTGAATGGATTCTTACAGAAAACAATTTGTAAGGTGTAATTATTAAAGAAAACAAATATAACTAGTCGTGAAGTCATAGCTAACTAAAAAAAAAACATCGGTAGGATGCCCAAAGGATTTATTATGAACAATAATGAGATCTTTCCACCACATGAGATGGTTCTCATTACTTATCCTTATAAACGATATTTTAATGAGGATTATATATTTTATTTACATCTCAATAATCAAGAATTTTCCTGACTTAACTAACATTTGCAGAATCTCATACCTTCTACAGACAAGTTATGGAAGACTGCATTAATTGCTTATTAATAACACATGCTCAATATTTAAGAGCAATATGAAATTAATAAACAGATGTTGAATTAATAGTTAGATGATTGAAATAATATGCGAATTGATCTGTTGGAATGGAAGATGTTAGAGGCTGTTGCATAACATACAAGAGCACAAGCAAGTGTTACCCATGTATTCACAAGTTACTTTATGGTTTCTTCCATTCACTCTACATTACAAGCTTTTCAACTTCAGTTTGTGCTGTTGCAGTCCAGAGATTAGAAATAAGTCAGGGCAACTTAAGAACAGAGAAAAGAAAATATGTTGATTCTTTATTTCTTTCCTCTAGGTGAAAGTTTATCTCAAGATAATCACTTGAACCTTAATCAGAACTTCACTGTGCTAGGTGTCACAGCAGAAGAGCTGGAACAGGCAAAATATATAATTGCTAAAAAGTGATGATGTAGTGTCATAAGGATGGATGTTAGTAGGCTGAATAAATACGTTATTATATGTAATTTAATAACGTAGAGCTGAATGTCTTCTTTTTTTATTATTAAATTTCTACTCTTGCTGTCATCTCTCAAATAAACTGGAAAGGTAGCAAAAATTGAAGCATGGCTATTAGATGCAGTAAATTGTTTATAATCTGTCAATTATGTGGCTTAGTCACTCCAAACACCTTTTCACTATTTTAAGACTCAATCAGCGCCCTAGTGAAATGCAACTCCGAGAGCTTGGGCAGTGGTTCTTTTTAAATGAATTCTCATGAGATGTAGTACTCTATACTGCAGTTTTTCATGCATTATACCATGGATGTTTAATTTCTTAAATGCTTTATTGAATGCCAAATGTCATACAATTTCATTTACCCTTATGTTTAGCCTTGGTC
>NC_087203.1:54888111-54928111 GCF_015104395.2 Macrobrachium nipponense | reverse complement strand
ATGGTTTCTACACCCATGATTTAGTTGGGGATATGGGTATTTCCCATGATCAATCTGTTTGTAGCCAAACTGAACAGGAAACCTCTTGTCTTCCATTCTCCATGGGCAAGGATGGGAGATGCCTCCTGACATCCCTCAAACAATCTGGATGTACATGCAATTTTACTATTCAACCTCCTCTGCAGTGCCTCTTCATTGGCTACACACCAAGTGGTACACAGTTCTGTTGACAATCTTTGTTGAGGCAGGAGAAAGTTGTCCCGTGGCTACCCTCTTGTATCAGCCACACATTTGCAGGTACCACCAGACAGTTTCAGTTTCTCCATCTTCATGGATAGAGGTCACCCAGTGTCTCCTGCAAGAGAGTGACTTTCCATGCATGGCAGTGAGACAGATGTCTGGGTAATGCCATTGTTCCCCCATGAATGTGTACCAAAGAAAGTTGGCCATCTTCTGCAATTGGTGTTATTGAAGAGGTTACTATCCAGTTGGAGCATCTGCTCATTAGATTGCAGATTTCCTCATCTACCTTATCATCTACCTTATGTCAGGTTTTCAAACTGAATGGAGGTTGCTCTCTCCAACTTGGTTGAGTTATTCATGCTTTTGATGAACTTCAAGCAGTCTTGCTCTCACTGAGAGCTCTAGCACTGGGATTAGATGTATCATTAGTGTTACAGAGCTTGCAGGGGCTCCCTACAAACCTTTATTGCATTCCTTGGATAGAGATACTATCACTCAAACTTTTTTCTCTTGGCTTTAACTTCAGCAAAAGGGTGCGGGAACTGCATGGCCTGCCTTATCTTGTTTAGCACTAGGAAGGGTCTTTTTAGCTAAAATTTTGGACCCATTATTTCTGGACGAGAGTTTAGAGTTCCTCGAATCCTTTCCAAGATTCTCTTGGTGGAGACCTGGTTTAGATGTTGTTGTCTCTGGTTCACACCCAAAAGTACTATCTGAAAAGGACCCACTTCTTGAGGTCAGAGTGTAGGAGACTTTTCTTTAGTACAGGTAAGTACAAGAAGTAGGTGTCTAGGAACACTGTTTCATTCTGGTATCATGAGATTATCAAGCAAGCGTATGATTTCTGAAGTTAAGAGTGTGGGACCGTCTCCCTCTTTTGGAAGAACTTAGTGTTTCAAGTATAATAAGGGTGGGTGTCTGGCATAGCAAGGTTGTCTTTACCTCATTCTACCTGAAGGATGTCACCCATTCACCCACAAACCCCTGGGCACTTTCTCCTTTGGACCAGTTGTGGCGGCTCAGATTTTGTAGTTGCCAAGTTCTAATCAGGTACTCCACATCTCATCTGAGTACTGACACTTGGTATATCCTCAAAAGTGTGACTGAGGAATTAATGGCTCTCCCTGCCTTTCCCTTTTTTTCCTTTTTTCCAGAGCTTGCTGGTCTGAAGTCCACTCTGGAATCAAATGAGATTAAGTTAATTACGCAACAAGCACCTACTGAAAGTAGCTTAGAATACATCCTCTGTCCTTACTATCTTTCAGCAAGGGGAAGGAGGGAAGCAGTGGAGCTTTTTCTAAAACCTTTATTTCTGTCTAGTTTTTCGGGGATTTCAGGTCCAGGGCACTACTGCTCTGGTCATCTATTCACCAAACTGATAGGAGGGTACAGGAGTTATTGCATCCCTTGCTTGCACAAGCAACTGGGAGCATGAAATTTCCAGGTGGAACTAAATTTTTCAGCCAGTGACTACCACCTCCTGAAGAGTAAGTCTCCACATATGACGGGTAATGTTTGAGCCTCAACCACCCCACTTTGTTTCTGCGACCGAAGAAAAAATGAGTGGAGAGTGTGAAGCAAGTGAGGGGTTACTCCCTTTTCCCACCCCTTGTCCACCAGATTACTACATACCTAGTTACCAAAATTCAAAGGTTGTTTTAGCTTATGAAAAGCTGTGGTTTATATACCTGGGAAAAACACATATTTCCTAAAAAAGTTATTTTTTCTTTATTCCTTCATCTATTATGAACACTGCTGTCTTACTGGACTTGGTGTTAAATTTGAATTTCTTGAGTATCTGTAGGCTGCAGGCATAGCCGACTGCAATTTCCACTCCTTCCTTTCTGATTTTTGTTGTCCAAAAATGTTAAGGAACTTGTTTTTATAATAATAATTAAAATTCATTCTGTCTACATAGTGTTTTTTTTCTTTTACTATGTTGCCATAGCTTTGGGACCATATATCCTTCTCCGTTTTTTATTGTTATTTCATTGATTTCTGTTTTGCCTGTTGTATATAGTACCTTATCACTGCTTTGCTATTTCATTAATCCTTTTGCATAAGCCACACTTACTGTTCATGTTCCTTCAGTAATGTCTGTTTTCTTACTTTTTTTTATGCATTCTCACTTTTTCAAATAATTTGCTTACATGACATGGCTAGCTATAAATGCTACTCCCTTGTTCTCAAGTTCTAATTTACTGCCTTATTTATGCAGTAGTATTATTTGATTGTATTTCCATCTCTCATTCTTCCCGAGTGTTTAGTTCTTCGCCGATGTTACTTATTTTAGGAATGACAAGCTCCCAGCTGTTTCTTTACTCATGCCTGTGATAATATGTTACTCGATTATTGGATTTTTTATTCTTTCTCCCATTTATTATTATCCACCTTCACTACAGGATGATGATTTCATCTACTACCCTTCCTATTTCATCTGCAGCCTCATCCAAAGTGATAATTCTGTCTAAACTTAAATGTATTTTCCTCTTTAATTTCTTCAGCTTCCCCTATACCTTTCACAGCCACTACTTTGTTAATACTTGTAACCATCTATTTTTTCTCTGAAGGTCTCAGACGCCATTCCACTAATCCCCCTCAGGATTTTATTCAACCACTGACTTCTTTATCCTAGTTAACTCTTCCCTCGTCCTTTTATTATCAATCTACTCAGGTTGAACCAGAGGATCGCCTCTACATCCTTTTTTCTTCTTCAATAGAGTACTTGGAAGTTTGTGTAAATGTACAATGAAGGCTACTGTAAAATAATACGTGTCTGATTATTCTGTTAAAATTTTCATTGAGAAAAAGCTATATGACAATCCTTTCCAGAGCTAGGTTTAGAACTGCTTCATTTAAATTGTTTTTATAATGAAAGTCCTTTAGAAGTTCTAAGTATAGTATTACTATTTTAATTCACTCTCCAGGATTCATAATGCAGAGCTTGCTCCACTTGGAGTGGATACAGAAGATAATGAAAGAATTGTGATGGCAAGTTTAACTGGGAATGGTAGCGACAATGATGATAACTACAAGCACAAGTGGTTTTTGGGAGATGATTCTGAAGAGGCCAGTAGCCCCGAGGTATGTTCATTTTGTTGCATAGTTAAGTGGTTCTTAGAAAAAGAATGAGAAGGATTTAGCCTTCAGAAGAAAAGAAGAGTGGTAATTGTATATAGTATCTAGAACAGTAGTCAAATTTACTACTCCATTTGAAACTTTCACAAAGAACAAATATGATTATATATGTTACTTAAGATGTGTTCTTGACTGTCTCTCATGATATATAATCTTTGTATGGATATACCGTATTTGATGGTATCCCAAACAATGATTCAAAATATACATTGGGGTCTTTATGAGAAGTTGAGCAGCATGGTATGCTAATGTGTACCCAAATATTATTAACTAAAATATCAGTAATAGTACTACGTAGCCAAACTCCATAATACTTGAATGTGACTGGTTTTTACTCATATATCATCATTATTACTACTACTGTCATCATTATTACCATAGAAGTCCTCATAACCAGTACCTTGGGACCAAAGGGTCTCATGTTATTTGAATTTCCCAGATGCGTAGGAGTCTCTTTCTGAAATGCAATACATGTTTCTTGGGCTGTTATTTTGCTATTCATTGTCAGTAAACAATGATTAGTATGGATATGAGCTTAAATCCTCACATCGATATAGCAGATGACGGACAGACACATGCACACATTGATGTATTAGACACTGAAAATATGCACAACAACTCTCTCTCTCTCTCTCTCTCTCTCTCTCTCTCTCTCTTCTCTCTCTCTCTCTCTCAAAAATCACCTTTTTCATAATTTGGTGCTTCCTTGTCTCTCGCAAATGCACATAGTAAGTGTGTAGTTTACCTTAACGTGGTGCATACCTGTATGTAAGCAGATAAATGAGAATACAATTAATTATGTAAAACTGCACCACTGTAATAATTATACTGCTGTAATGCATACCTGTATGTATGCAGATAATTGAGAATACAATTAATTATGTAAAACTTCACCACTGTAATAATTATACTGCTGTACTGCATTAAATAAATGTCAGTAAGAACATTGTATCAGAGAGGGGTTGCACAATAAGTGCATAGTTAACACAATAGGCTTATGCATGGACTTGGTTAGCTTAACAAAAAGCAATTTTATGTACATAACTTTATTGAATTAAATATACTAAAACCCTGATTATAATACGCAGACATTTAACCGGTAGTTATTCACCAAAGGTGGAGGAGACAGAGGGTAGTTTTATCAAATATTTTATGCTCTACATGACCTGCATTTGTTTTCTCTTGTAAATTACAGCAGAATTATTGTTTAAATGATTTTGTACTATTCTAAGTTGTGTGCTGCGACTTGGTGTTTTGTTGTACTGTGGCTACATATGCATTTAATTAACATGAAATGCATATGCGTAAAAACAGAATTTTTCTTCTTAATATGCTCTTCGGAAAATAAGGGGGAGGGGCCACTTTTATGAGTGGTGTCTTATATGCCATCAGTTTCCTGAAGGATACTTACGCCATTATAGACAGGCATTTGGATCTCTTGGAGGTATGAGAAGGGACAGTATTTTTTCTATTAGATACTTGCCCTTCCTCCCCCCTGCTGCTGTCATTGGAGGTCCTTGGAAGATGCCAGCTGAGAAGCATTGTCCAATTGCTCTGATGATGTTAGACATGAAAGTTCTTGTAGCCCCAGACCTCAGCTGCACTCTTTCTTTCTTTAAATCATCAGCTGAAAACCCTTATGGATAGTCAACAGACTATAAACCCAAAAGGAAACCAGCCTGCAGAGAGAGGCAAGTTAGAGCAAAAGGTGATAAATACATGAGTATGAAGGAATAAAAACGAAAACTGATACACCTGAATTCAGAAGATGTCAGCAGAGAGAAATTATGGTTTTTCTCCCTTCTTAAACATTTGGAGATCACAAGATTCCACGACTGCTGTTGGCGAACCATTCCACATTTTAGTTGTAGTCAAGGTAATACTCTTAGTGAATTAAGTAGTATTAAACCTGATACTAAAAGACGACACACTGTTTGCAGCAACAGCCTTCATAGCATTGTTTGCATACACAGCTTAGTCAGGTAAAGAAGAGGGCAGCTGACATTTGTCATTGTCGTATGTTTATGCAACTCACTTCATCTCAATGCCACAAGTCAACACTAAGCGTTGGCAAAATGAACTTGATTGATGACATGACTCAATCTAAGAGTTTGAGATAAGAATCAGCACCTAGAGACCAAACTGGAGAGTAGTAACCCAAAGAAGGAAGAAGAAAAACTTTAAAACATTTAAAAATATTTTTGAACTATACCAACCTTTTGAGAAAAAGAGAAGGAATATTATGTAGATGTTTCTCCAAAATTAATATCCTACCAAAATTAAAGACCTAAATTCTTCAAAGAGCCAGTGACATTTAAAAGATTATCATTTATATGTAAATCAAGATGCAAAGGTAAAAGTGTTTTGGATCAGCCAACTGTTGTACTTTGAGTTTTAGAAGGGTTAAGCTTCATACTGCAAAGCCTAATCCACTCGTGAAATTATGCCAGATTTCCGTGTAAGGATTCTGCAACCACAGACTTAGGGCACAGAAGAGGAACAGCAGGTAGAAGTGTAGCATCATTGGCATATGCAGTCAGTTTGTTCTCCACACCTTGCCACATGTCATTAGTATAGATAATAAATCAAAGAAGAATGCTTTGAGGAACTCCTAATATGGCGTTACTAAGGCTACTATATATTGGTCATCAACACAGATGACCAATGCAAGATAATACAAGATCCACCAATTCCCAGTAATCATAGTCAAAGGCTACACTACAATCTAAACTGACCATGCATGCCTCCACACCCTCATCAAAAGCACTCTGCAAGACAGTAGATATTGACAAAGTGCATCACAAATACGAAACCTGAACTGTAAAGTCATATTCAACAAACCTACAAAGATTCTTTGAGAGCAGCCTCTCAAAAACATCAGGTAATACAGGGGTGAATCTAAAGTCATGTGGATGGGCTTAACCCTCAGGTAATGCAGCAATGTTTCCCTACCTCCAAACAGAAGGAAAACTTACAAGTATATTTACTCTTCTGAAAATAGTAATAACCTCAAGAGCAATGAAATCAGCAAACTTTAAAAAGGGATTGGAAAGTGTTTATACTGCCATTACTGTCAAGGTCCAGAAGCAAACTGTTGACTTCTTTACACCTGAGAGGCCATTAAAGGTAACTTAGGCTCTGGAAAGCATGACTGAGGGAAACTCCAAGGACTCATCAGACTATTTGCTGACAAGACTCAAGCCACAATTTCTGTTTAGGGCAATATACAGCAGTTCCATTAGCTCCTACAAAGGAAGGCAAACCTGAATCAACTCCAAAGAATGATGACTTGAGTGTAGACTACCACTTATGGTCATCACCACTGGAGATCAAGATCTTCACACCCTCTCAGTATTAGGTCTTATCAGCTGTCACACAGACAACCTGAAGCTGATTTCTAAGATCAGTGAAGTTACTCCATCAAAATTCTGACTGAGTATCCCCCCATAAATGATAAGCTTCATATTTTCAATGGTAGGCAAGCTTACATTACAAATTTTAGTCGGGCCTTTTTTTCTTAGTAAAATCTAATTTTTCCTTCTTAATTTTATGGCAAATCTTGCCATTGGCACTGGGTTTGCTCTTGATCTTAGTGAACTTACAATCATAAAGGCACTGGGGGTAAGGTGTATATTCTGGTTAGTCTCCCAAGCAACTGAAACAGAATTGGTCTTCCTTTTGTGATCCTCCTACTCAACTCATCCGTCTGAGTCAGGAAGTGAGTGAAGACCTTGCTTGGTGCTGAGACAACAGAAACGTCTCTTGGGGAGTTATGTTGAGCTCCCCTCCTCCAGAAATGCCTCTGCTTTTGGATGAGTAGGTGTGTGGACACTGGACTTTCTACACCTGCTTATCAACATCTGGGAAATACAAGCAGCCTGGATAGTGTTACAAGGATTCCAGGACAATTTGGGAGGACATTGGAGGTGTTGATGAGTGACAAGATGACTGTAGTTCCTTACGTCAACAAATGGGGTGATAGTGTCCTAAACTTTTGGTCAGTTAGTGTTGCAGATGCATGAATGGGCAGCTCTCCAGGCCATTGAGTTGATAGCCAAATAAATTCCAGGCATTTGGAATATTAGCTGGATCATCTCAGCTAGTGGACTCAAGTAGTGTGGATGGATTTGTCCCTAGACCTCATGAGTAGTGGAGAGGTTGTTCGTGGTATGGGGATACCCTACGATAATTTGTTTTCAACCAAACTAAATAAGAAACTTTCTATCTTCTGTTCTGAAGTCTCAGACCCATGGACAGCAGTGGAGGGTGTATTCCAAGAAACAGCCTGGATGTAAATGCCTTTCCACTTGTCAGTCTTCCTTGCAGGATGATCACCAAAGTATATGTTACTCTAGGTCTTTGCATGACTTTGGTGGTCCAATATCAACTATAACCTGGATGGTTCACAGACCTGCTGACACTCCTAGTCAAAGCAGACAGAGTTGCCTCGTGGCCACCCTCTTGTGTCAACTACACATTTGCAGATATCACCAGGCAGTTTAATCTCTCCACTTTCATGGTTGGAAGTTATCCAACATCTGCAGTAAGAAATATCTGGGTACATCCATCAGCTTCAGCCTTGATGAAGAGAGTGGGGGAAACTGCATATCTTTTTTCTTATGTAATTTGGCATTTGGAAGGGTGGGGATCCCTTTTGTTCTCTTTTGTCCTCGAGTTTTTAGCAAAAACTCAGAACCCTTTGATTTCAGTCTTTGTTAGTGGATGTCTGGATGAGATGTTGTGCTTGGTCTGTGCTCTTAACGCCCTGGTGATGGGGCATATTTTATGATATTCAGTAATTGCATATGAAAATGTCCGGTACATGTCATATGATAATCCTCATTTTTTACCAAGATATTTGAAAAAATCTTTAAAGAAAAAAATCACTTGAATTGGCATTAAATGGCTTTATGGGAACTCTTATGGCAACACTTATGGCTAAGCTATGCTTGGGAGAATAGTCTCCCATGAGGTTTCTTAAGGGAAGGTATTACATCTCCCCATCCCAGTAGTACACTCAAGGATTGCTACTCGTTTTATTTCTTATCTTTTACTATATATTGTGAGCTGTAACTAGTTTTCCGAAATAAAATGCAAAATTATATTAGAGAGAACATATAATTTGCAAAAAGGCACTACATCTCCCCATCCCAGTACACCTCTATATATTTGTCCATAAATATACTCTGGGACTGTGGCTGGTTTTACTTATCTTTTTTTTATATTATGTGAGCAATAATGGTATTTTTGCAAAATTATATTAAAAAAATGTTAGAAAGAACATTTATAACTTGCTAAAATTAGTATATTTTTACTAGTGTCTCAGATAAGAGATCCTGTGCAGGGTTGGAAGTAATGGCTTTCAACTTCTTGTTGCAGGTACAGAACATTTTTGAGAATTTTTTTATACCATGAGCATTGCATATCTTCCTTTTTCCAATAATGTCCCCCCCCCCTTTTTTTTAAATTGGCAAACGTTAAAGTCCGCCCAGTCTTGGGGTTTTGATAATGTATATATAGGCCAGTCTTTCAAGGTTTAAGTGCTATTTGAGAAGAATGCACTCCATGATGTAGGAAACTTTTCATTAGTACAAGTCAGTGTAAAAAAGTAGGTGTCTAGGAACACCCTTGTTTTTGGGCTTCGTGAGGTTATCAAGCAGGGCCTCTGATTCCTCATCAGAGGAATCTGGACTCCCTTCTTGCTTGTGAGGAAGGGATGGGACCACGAAACTATAAACATGGAATGGCCATGTGCGAAATCACCGTGTGCAGCATGCCACCATTGCAAAGGGTGGCGTGGAGATACCTTTGTTATGGTGCCAGTTAAACAGAAATGTAATGACACACACAGTTTTTACATGCTTTTTAGTCAGTATCAGTAATAGTAAACATAGCCAAACAGCACAATACTATCACCCATGGGACATGCTGTCATGGCAGTTGTACTTTTACACTTTTACACTTTTACACTTGACAGTAAATCTTGACTTGAGGTGACAAATTGTGTGACAAGTCATGCCTACAGCTGTAATCAGTAAGAATACAGTTGCAGTTGTCACAGATCATGCTACAGAATTGCTGATAATACAATTGATTGCACTTTAAATTGGATAGTTGATTATCACTACTCTGATGTGATTCGCCTGATTTATGCTATTATCACGTAGCCAGGCTCCACAGTCAGGCATTGCAGGGTAGAAGCATTTGCCAGAAATGCAATAAACTTGTTCTCTTCAAGGGGCAGTAATATTCAGCGTTATGAATTCAGCTTTTGTACATTCAGCATAAAATTGTCTACAAATTCTGTAATTTAGTGGCGAGCAAGCTGTATCACAATGCTCACCTAGCCATATTGGAGTGTAATCTGTTAATTTTCCATAACAATATCTTGCCATCTATGACATTTGTTGCATTATGGTAAAGTAAATTTAGAGGTACACATTCAATCTAGTAATTTCTGTTAAGATGATAATACATTTAAAATAGACATAATAGTATATTAGTAAGACATATTAAAAAGTTATCTGTAGAAATAAATTATTTATATCAATAAGTGCGTTTTGTTTTGTAATAGTGACTGATATAAGTAAGTAATAAGCATAAGTCAACATAATTACAATTTAAGTCAATTCTGTCATGGTGATAGGGTTAAACCCTAGGAGACAGACTGGATAGCAAGATGATAAGACCTAGGTAGTGCATAAAATGTAAAGTAGAGTAGTATAAAGACTTTGATACTTAGAAGGATATTAAATATAAGGGGTTCAACAGGCTTTAGTGGTAAAATTTATTACACAACCTCATGGCAAAGACATGAAATCACTCAGTCTCAGCACATGGCATGCAAGATTATTTCTATTGCATGCGACATATACATGATTCACTGGGTTCATTGGAAGTGCTTTTAAAGAGCTTTTAACTGATGATAGATTTATTAAAGTTTATATTTAAAAATTTGGATCAGTAGAATAAAAAAAGCGAACCCAGGTAAAATGCATATCTGGATATCTTTACTTAAAACACTGCAGCACCATACGTTCTACATGTGTAATTATATTCATTTAAAAAGGATTTTCAAGTGCTTTCCAATGAGCCTATATTTATTAAAATCAGTGGAAAATTAAGGATGACAGAGTGAGAAAAGTGTCTGCAAGACAATGCTTAATGGCTTAATTTGGCGTCATCTCCACCTTTTCCTATGGCACCTTACAGTGACAATCAGTGTCAATGAATTTATACGTGCATGTCCGTTCCATGTTTATAGTTCCATGCATGGGACCATCTCTTTCCTTCATAAGAACTTATTAATTTTTCAGGTAATGTGGGTAGGTGTCTGATATAGAGACAACGCGTATCTCATTATACTTGATGGATGTCACCCACAAATCCCTAGATATGTGGCTGCTCAATGGGTTGTATAGTTCCTGAGTCCTGACCATGTACTCCAAGTTCTCATCAGAGCATGGAAGCTTTGTTTGTCTTTGTATGAATGGTGATTGAGGAATAAATGGGTATCCCCTCTTTCCTTTTCCTCTCCTAAACACCTCTAGACCAAAGGACAAGCTGGATTCAAATTAGATTATGCTAAATACACAACAAGCACATGTTCTAAGTAGCTAAGACTACATTGTTCTCTGTTCATTTTCTTTTAACAAAGGAAAGGATGGATGCAATAGAGCTTTTCTTGGAACCTATTTCATATTTGTGAATAGCAGGGAAAAAGCTGCCTGCCAACTTGCCATCTGTGAAGTTGCTGTTCCTACTTGAATTTGCTCCAATTTTTCAGTGATCTTAGGTGCAGGACCCTACCTCTTGGTCTGCTTTCCACTAAAAAGATTGGTTCGAGTTATTATACCCATTGCTTGACAGGCAACTGGGAACTTGGCTTTTCCTGGCCTTTCATATAAGTTGTTCCACCTCATCCACCCTGCTTTGTCCCTGTAGCCTTTCTAGTTAACTCTGAAAGCTACTGTATATTTAAAAGGGTCTGGTTTGTATACCTAGGAAAAACACATATCACATAATTTTTTCTATTCTTTGGTGTTTAAGAAAGTGAAAGTTCCATAAAAGTTAATTAGATTTGTTGAAATAATGTATAAAAAACAAGGAGGCAGTAGTAATAGCCTTCAGAAAAACAGAAATGTTTGAAATTGACTTAGTTTATGCTGGTCCTGGTTATGGATGTGTGAAGCTGAGATTGAAAGCAGGATATAAGCAGCTATGGAGAAAAGGGGGAGGTGGCAGGGGTCGTGTATGATGAAGGAGTGCCAGGTAAACTAAAAATAAAGATATATTGAATAAAAATCTGACCAGTGATTATACTTATGTTTCTGAAACATAAGAAATAGTAGTGAAGGAGTAGCAGAAGCTGAAGTGAATGGAGGTGATGATGTTGAGGTCGATTGTGAGGATCTTGCTGCATGAAAGGCTAGAAAATGAAGTGGAGGAGTGGTAAAGGTTACTGATGTGATTAGAGTTGAGATTGAGATGGCTTTGGCTTGTGTTGAAGATGAGCTAGGAGGTAGGAGTGAAGAGGGTTTGGATGGAACGTTTTAGAAATAGCAGGTTGAGAGTGATGTAAAGAATTAGATTGAGTGATAAAGTGTGGGAGGATTTGGAGAAGATGGGTTTAGAAAAGGAAGCTGCTTTTAACAAAAATAGTTGGAGAGGACGCATCTCGGCAGCGATCTTAGGGATAGTTGTGTGGATGAAGAAGATAGGCAAATAATGGTCACGTTCGTTGCATCATCTGTGATATCTAATATGTTCACTGGAGAATTCTGTGAAGTATGATCTTTATCTGATAAGTTGGTCTGGTAAATTGAGGTACCAGTATTTGTAATTTTAGAGGAGAATAACAATACATATCTAGAAAGTACAGAGACACGAGGCAAAAGGACAGAGCAAGAGAAAAGCATAAGCTTGGTCTTTGTGTGCTTTCCTCTGACTGATTACAGGTACGAGTACTGGTGAGCTATTTTCTAGGCCACCAGATATCCTCGCACAACTTTCACTCCTATATTGGTGATGAAGGTAGTGGCAATTTGCTTTGTTTTGCTTCCAAGATGTCCATGCATATCAGGGTCAGATTTAAATCCCATGTAAGATAGTTTTTTACCTACTAGTAGACATGTGGAAGTGGACAGGTTTGAATTTATTAATGGTACTGTTGAAATTCTGATACTGTATGTGCAAAAAAAAAAAAGGAAACTGTGTATGATGGCATTTTGCTTTGCTTGTCTTCTGAGCTCCTTAAATCTACACATGTATTAAGTCTCACTCATTATTCTTATTGTTTTACCTTTGTTTTAGGTCCTAAAACAGGATGGGAGGGATGGAAAATATGCACATGGTAACAGCTATCGTCAATATCCAAAATCAAAACAGTATGGAGGTAAGTTTTCATATTCATTTGACCTGGATTTTTTAAAACTCTTTGTACTTAAGTCTGCATCCTTGAAAGCTGCTTCAGGTAAGTTTGGATTCTTGGAAGTTGTTTTATCTTTAGTTTCCTTCAGTATTACAGTAAGTGTGTGATGTAATACTAAAAGGAATAGATAAATAATGTAATTTTTTAATTTTCACTTTATTTTAGAAGTAGAATTGACCATCAATGAATGATTTACAAATTAGAGAGATCACCATGACCTCAGGGAGAGTTGACGTGTAAGTATTTAGATGATACTTTATATATTGATAAAATTCAAAGCAAATAATTATAATATAATACATTAGATAATACAAGACACAAGAAGGCAAAGCAAGATATATAAAACAATTAGTATAGGAAAAGAAGACTGCCAAAGCATGAAAAGAAGAGAGTTACACTATAATTTTAACAATTTATTATTTTTATACATGTAACTTACCAAGTAATTACATAACTATGAGTTTCTACTCTATAGCAGCTCAAAATTGAAAAAAAGCTGGAAATCTGCAGTAGCGTTCTTTTGTTTTGGTGTAGGTAACTAGTCCAGTCCACTTTTGGGAAAGAATAGGTACAACAAAGATGAAGAGCTCAATTTGTTTATGCTGGTCAACGACATTACATGTTCTGTTCATTGAGCAGTTCTTAGAATTGTTTAGTTCACCAGATGGTTGTGGTTTTCAACGGTGATTTTCAACAGTTTGGTGAAGTATTCAGTTGGTTTTGGCATTGCTAATTATATTAGCTTAGCCTGGGCATTTTACTGATTGTGACTTTAATTGCATTATGTCACATTCTAGTTTATCCACCAGTAGTAGGTTTTGCAGCAAAGGCTACTAAACGAGACTGACTTCTGTGAAATATGACTCCCATACAATTTGTTGCATGTGTAGAGGACAAGTTTGCTCTTTAATCTCTGTTGTGGTGAGTGTAAAGTCTGGGAGAAGTCCTCCGATTTTCCCTTCAACTTCGATTCCTGGCTCCCTTTCTTTGGAACCCAGTGCCATTGCCAGTCTCAAAGCATGGATAGACCAAAAGTTTTGTCTGTTGGTGATCACCGTTGCCCAAATTGGGACTTCAGTCTAAGTCTTTATGGACAAAGTGAATAGTTTTAGTGCTAGTGCAGTGAAAGAGGTTGCTATCTGTCCCATAAATGCACCTAGACCAAGGTCCCTGGTAAACTCCCCTGCATCTGGGAGGAAGCAAACTTGCAGTCCAACGGAGGTCTGTGGGGTTTCCCCACGGGTAGCGGCCCCTTAACCCTTAACGCCGACTGGACGTATTTTACGTCGACATTTTTTGTCTCGGGTGCCGACTGGACGTATTTTACGTCGACATACAAAAGTTTTTTTAAAAATTCGCGGAAAAATACTTTTAGGCCTACCAGCCGAAAACTCTTGAATCACGCGCCTTGGGGGATGCTGGGAGTTCACGGATCAAGGTGTTGTTTTGTTTACAATCATTACGCAGGCGCGCAAGCGCGAATTTCTTTCTTGCCGCACTAAAAAGTATCTGTGACACATCTCGGAAATTATTTCGTCACTTTGACATAATTTTTGTACCATTTTAAATTAGCTGTTACATGGAGTATTATATATGAAAATGTGCGCATTTTTATGTGAAGAATATTGATGATTGTAGCTTTTATCAGTTTTGAGATATTTTCATATAAATAACGATAAGTGCCAAAATTTCAACCTTCGGTCAACTTTGACTCTACCGAAATGGTCGAAAAACGCAATTGTAAGCTAAAACTCTTATATTTTCGTAATATTCAATCATTTACCTTAATTTTGTAACTAATTGGAAGTCTCTAGCACAATATTTCGATTTATGGTGAATTTATGAAAAAACTTTTTCCTTACGTCCGCGCGGTAACTCTTCCGAAAAAAATCATACATGCGATTGTGGTAACGTTTGGACCATTTTAAATTAGCCGTTACATAAAGTTTTATATATGGAAATGCGCAATTTCATGCACAGTACAACTAAAAACAACCCATGGTTGTAGCTTTTATCAATTTTGAAATATTTTCATATAAAAAATGATAAGTGACAAATTTTCAACCTTCGGTCAACTTTGACTCTACCAAAATGGTAGAAAAACGCAATTGTAAGCTAAAACGCTTATAATCTAGTAATTCAAGCATTTACCTTAATTTTGCAACAAATTTGAAGTCTCTAGCACAATATTTCGATTTATGGTGAATTTATGAAAACAATAACATTTTCTTTACGTCCGCGCGGTAACTCTTCCGAAAAAAATCATACGTGCGATTGTGGTAATGTTTGCACCATTTTAGATTAGCCGTTACATAAAGTTTTATGTATGAAAATGTGCGCAATTTCATGTGGAATACAACAAAAAATAATTGAAGGTTGTAGCTTTTATCAATTTTGAAATATTTGCATATAAATCACGATAAATAGAAAAAAAACAACGTTCGGTCAACTTTGACTCTACCGAAATGGTCGAAAAACGCAATTGTAAGCTAAAACATTTACAGTCTAGTAATATTCAGTCATTTATCTTCATCTTGAAACAAATTTGAAGTCTCTAGCACAATATTTAGATTTATGGTGAATTTAAAAAAAAAACTTTCCTTCCCTCCGCGCGCGGATTCTCCGCCACAAATCTCCGAAATCCGTACGTCCCATTCTCGGAATATTTGCTCCGTTTCATATTAAGCATTTCATAGAGTTTTATATATGAAAATGTGCGCAATTTCATGTACAATAAAACAAAAAATATTTGAAGGTTGTAGCTTTTCTTATTTCCGAAATAATTGCATATAAGAAAAATATATGTAAAAAAATTCGACATTCGGTCAACTTTAACTCGTCAGATATGGTCGAAAACTGCATTTGTAAGCTAATATTCTTATAGTATAGTAATATTCAATCATTTGTCTTCATTTTGAAAGAAATTGGAAGTTTCTAGGACAATATTTAGATTTATGGTGAATTTTTGAAAAAAAATATTTGTTTACGTCCGCGCGTTACGAATTCATGCATTATTTTGTGATAATATTCTCTGTGTTGCTTTTATCGTTTTACAATGTGTTATATACCAAAATGATCGCAATTTAGTGTAAATTTCAACGAAAAAAAAAGTAACTTGTTACCTTTAACCGTTTCGCGCACAGCGCGATTTGAATACAATTATATATGAAATTTCGTTTTTGCGCTATCATATATCGCATTATTTATATATGATAATGATAATTTTTTTCATTTCTGATGGTTGCATACTAAACTTCAGGCAATGAAAAAAAGGAGCCAAAAATGAAATCTTAATCTTGAAAACTAAGCGCGCTGTGATTTTTTGAAAAAAATATTTTTTCCGCTTCCGCGCTCACTCTGAAACACCTCCGGCACACGGGAGACATTTTTTTTTTTACCGCTTCGGCGTTTAAGGGTTAAACGAGTCTGTTGAATGCCAATCCCAGGACTCATTGCACAGCTATGGGAAAGACCCTGTATTTGAGTGATTCTGATGCCAGTATGTATAAAGGGCATCATAGGTATTACTCTGGTGTCTCAAGGTAATTGTAAAGACTTGGTTCGTCAGTGGAAAATGATTCGCCACCGTCTAGTAAATGAGATAAGGAGCGAGAGCACTGTCCTCTCCCCTCCTGTAGTTTTTGGGAGAGCCCCTGCTCAGGTTTCTGAGTGCCCAGTAACAGATCTGAAATGTTTTTCGACCAAGAAAGTTTCTGAATGACCATGGGAGTACCCAGTGGCTGAGCACCCAATGTACGAACGTTCAGTATCTGAGTGGCCAGTGTACAAGTGCCCAGTGTTCAAGCGACCAAGTGTTCAAGCACTCAGATCCGAGCGCCCAGTTTCTGAACTTAAAGTGTCCAAGTGCCCAGTGTTAGAACGCCAGTATCCAAGCACCCAGTGCCAGAACACACAGCTTCTGAGTGCCCAGTGGCTGAGCGCCCAGTTTTGGAACACTCAAAGAGCCCAGAGTCAGGGCGCCCAAGGTTCGAGTAACCAGTACCTGAGCGTCCAGCACCTCAACGTACAATGTATGTGCATCCTGTGCTTGAGCCTACAGGAGTCGAGCTCCCAGTGGCCAAACGCAACCCAATATATAAGTAGTATTGCGTGTCTTTGGATTATGAAGGATCAGTGATTAAAAGTTCAGCGTTCGAACACCCGATGTCTGAGTGCCTGGTAACTGAGCACTCAGCTTCTGCTGAACAGGCTTTTCTGGAGACATCTATATCCAGGTGTCCAGTGCCCACACACCTGCCATCCATAAGTTTACCGGTGTCAATGCCTACTTACGCTTAGTTGGGACCAGAGGAGAAGAGTACAGTGCCACATTCTGAGTGCCATTTGCCCCTTCAGTTGGGACACACCGATGCGGTTTCACAGGTGATAGATGATCCGTTTTTAGCACCTATACAGCGAAGGCTCGATAGCATTTTGAGCTTCTACAGAGGCCATCACCGATAACATAACCCTCCAGACACGACTACATCCTCTATTTCTTCAGATGAGAAGGAATTAGAGCAAGAGTAACTAACTTCTAATTACTCAGCACTTCTGAGATATTTTCTAGTTTGCTATCCTGCTTTTTTTCTCTCCAGCTGTTCCGACTTCGCCATAATCAGTATTTATGATGCAACAGCCTGCAGAAGCCACAAGACTGCCTGAAATGGTGCTGACCTCCTCTTCCAAGAAAGATTTTTCCAAGATTGATGCTTGGTTGGCAGAGAAGAGGGAGCATGGGAAAGCTGTTTTCTGTACCCCACCTTTTTGTCTAGTAAAACGTAAACAAGCATCGTATTCCGCTGGAAAAATTCCTTCCTTGGCAGTGATTGCCTCCTCTCTAGGGGATTTCTCCAGTCTTATTGACTTGTCTAGGAGGTCTGCCTTCTTGTCTGTGAGAATTTTATTTGTTCTAGCCTTCAAGAGTGGTGTTCCTTTATCACTAAAGGAGTAACTCCCTCTCAGAGATTGTCATTGCCATTCGCTTCATTGGATCAAGCCAGACTTTTCCTGAAGACAACGGGTAAACTACAGAAGAAATCAACATAGGATCTCCTTGCTCAATCAGCTAAGCATCTGAGAGATACAGGACGTGCTCCTTCAGCCACTTCCAACACCAGAATGCCACCCCCCCACCGGAACAGCGGCCTTTCATGGGGGAAGAGGATGTTTTCAATCCTGAAAACATAAACTCACTTGGAAGGGTTTTACAACCATCTATTCCCCAAGTCATCAGGAGGATGGAGACCTGTCCTAGACTTAAGTGCCCTTCTTTATTTTTTGTAGAGACAACCAAATTCAGAATGTAAACAAATCAGTCAGTCTTATCAACCAGCCAGCAAGTATCTGAGGTTTGTTTTTCAAGGACAAGTCTTCCAATTTCGAGCGCTGTGTTTTGGCCTTTCCACAGCTCGTAAAGTATTTTCAAGGGTTCTTGCCCCTCTCTCAAAGTGATTACACCTCATGGGCATAAACATATGTCTATATTTACACAACTAACTCCTATGCTCCCCCTCAAGATCCAAGTGCATAGAGGACCTACAGAAGACTCAATCTCACCTGACAATCAAGCTTGCTAATCAACTCAAGGAGTCTCAGTCGATACTTTATTTAGGGATGATAGATTTTCTGGATTTTTAGGTTTACCCTCCCATCAGAGAATGCTAAATTGCCAGAAGAAAGTTCAGAACTTCCTCTCTCGTCCCTCCTGCTTGGCCAATGAGTGGATGAGTTTGTTTGGGACTATATCATCAATAGAGAAGTTCATGCCTTTGGGAAGATTGCCCACCAGACCTCTACAGTTCTTCCTAAAGACCAGTTGGAAAAGGAAGAAACAGCCAGATTCGTTCTTCTTCCCTATCATTTCTGAGATAAAGGAGGACATTTGGTGATGGCTAGGAGAAAACAGGTTTACACCCATTGAATCCCAACCTGACTTTATATCCAAGATGTGTCCGACCTGGGTTGGGGATTGCTGTTGGACGGCGAAGAAGTTACATGAACCTTGTCTTCAACAGAGAAAAATCTACACATCAATAAAAGCGATCCATCTAGTTCTTCAATCTTTCCAGGTTTAACATGTAACAAGATAGTAAATGCACATGCCGACAACATGACTGCACTAGCCTATGTAAGGAATCAAGGAGAGATCCATTAATTTTCTCTCTATCAAGAGGCCAAAGATCTGTTGTTTGTGGAGAATAACCAGACCATTATTCGTACTCAATTCATCCAAGGAAAGTTGAATGTCCTTGCACACGAACTAAGTTGCCACAAGTAGGTTTTACTGAAGGAATGGACATTGAATCCACAGGTATGCACCAACCTGTGGAAACTGGGGAAACCATTGCTAGGCCTGTTTGCCACATCAAGACACTACCGACTCAGACTGTCAGGAAGTTTGTCAGAGCAAAAGGGTTTTCAAGAAAAGCTGCAGAGGCAATTGCTCAGAGCTGGCGTCGATCTTTATCAAATCTATATCAAGAAAAGTGGTCAATTTTCATAACATGGTGTAGAGAACATGATATATCTTCTTCTGAAACCACTGGAGCTAATATAGCAGAGTTTTTACTTTATCTGAGGTCTTGAAAGGGGATTAGCTACCTCAACCATTAAAGGGTATAGAGCAATGCTGTCATCAGTTTTTAAACATAGAGGTGTAAATTTGTCAACAAACCAAGATATTTCAGATTTGATCAAGCCCTTAGATATGACAAAACAGAAAGAAGTATTTCCGGTAGTCTGGAATCTAGACAATGTTCCCAGATGGCTTTCAGGCCCACCTTGAGCCCTTAAACTCCTCTTCCTTAAGGGCTCTAACACGGAAGACGATATTTATAGTGACCTTAGCCTCTGCCAAAAGGGTTTAGTGAAGTGCAAGCCCTTGATAAAAAGGTGGGATTTTCTGATGGCAATGCAGTTTGTTCTCTCACATTAGGTTTTTTGGCAAAGAATGAGAACCCCTCTAAACCTTGACCCCATTCTTTTCTGATCAAAAGTTTATCTGATATGCTGGGCCCAGAAGATCAAAAGAAAAAACTGTCCAGTGAGAGTACTAAAATTTTATATTGAAAGGATGAAAGGAATCAGAGGTCCTTCTCAGAATTTATAGTGTTCAATTAAAAATCCCTTATGTGCCTTATCCAAGAATGCTCTGGCTTTCTTTTTAAAGAATGTGATTGTGGAGTAACACTCGAGTGTACAAGAAGTTTTCCCCTTATTAAAAGTCAGAGCCACTTCAGTGGTGTGCAAGCATAACCTCTCGGTCTCCATGATTCTGCAGTCCACTTATTCAAAAAGCAGATCAGGGTTCGCCACACATTATCTTTGAGAGATCGAAACAATTTATGATAAGTGCAGTATGCTAGGTCCGTTCCCTGTCTCTGGCATGATACTGGGTAATGATGGATAGGAGCACCCCTCCTATTTACCTGTTTTCTCACCTTGATGAAGGTTGTCGAGTCTGTTTTGGGAAGCCTGGAGGTACTGTGTACCAGAGTGCCCTCCAGTCATTGTTTTTATGGACAGGTTTTGGGATGAATTTTGATGGAAGTGTTTTAATTGTGGTGTAGCTGTGAATTCTGGTCTGCTTTTTCATACTGCACCCAGGGAAAGGGCATTTACTTGTTTACTTATTGGATTGTTAGCCTTGGCAACATGTGAAATAATCCTTCAATGCAAGGCACCCATAAAGTAGGGGCCAGCCAGGGCTTGAAAGATGAGCTCAGACCAGAGGCAGTATCTCCCTGCTGCAGCTCTCTCACCAGGTAAGGTTATAACAAGCATCTTACAATGCTACCTAAATTACTAGTTCAGATCAATTTTATTATAGATGATATTTGGATTAGTATATGTCCATAAATCCCGCGTCCTGTCAATGTGGGTTTCAGCTTTGTAATTACTTGGTAAGTTACTTGTATAAAAATGATATTTTTATAATTAAAAGAGATTTTATATATATTTACCAAATAATTACATAATGGGAGCCCTCCCACCTACCTGCTTATGGACATAGGGCAGAAACGAATTGAGCTCCTCAGCTTTGTTGTACCTGTTCATTCCTGAAAGTGGGCAAGACTAGTTATCTACACCCAAAACAAAAGAGCATTACTGTAAATTTCAAAGTTTTTTCAGACTTTGAGCTGCTGTAGAATATAAACTCATAGCTATGTAATTACTTGGTACGTATATATAAAATCCCATTTTATTATAAAAATATATTTAAGAAGCCACAAGAATACTTTGGGCTGGGTAGTGATTTAATTCCTTCAGTTAGTTTACCTTCACCCTCCCCCTGCCCACATACTCACAGCAGGCGGTTTATCGTCTGACATTTATGAGGGGAAAAGTGAGAATTAAAGTAAGAGCAGGGACAATAGGGAACACAGACTATTGAGAATTTCTCTATGATAACTCAGATAATTAACTCTTGCCTGATGTTCTGGGCCTGAGGTCCTCTGTGCACTTGGATCTCGAGGGGAGCGTAGGAGTTAGTGTGTACATGTAGACATATGTTTAGGCCCATGAGGTGTCATCACTTCGAGAGAGGGGCAAGAACACTTGTAAATACTTTACGGGCTGTGGAAAGGCCAAAACACAGCGCTCAAAATTGGAAGACTTGTCCTTGAAAAACACCTCAGATACTCCCTGTGTTTGAGATGAAAACATCTTCCCCCATGAAAGGCTGTTAATCCGGGTGGGGGGTGGAGCCGTTCTGGTGTTGGAAGTGGCTGAAGGAGCACGTCCTGCATCTCTCAGATGCTTAACTGATTGAGCGAGGAGATCCTGTGTTGATTTCTTCTGTAGGTCAGCCGTTACCCATTCTAGAGTTGTCTTCAGGAAAAGGTTGGTTTGATCCAATGGAGCAAACAGCAGTGACGATCTCTAAGAGGGAGTTACACCTTTAGTGGTAAAGGGACACCACAACTCCCTCTATTTTAATACTCCTATTGTAAATATCGTCGCTAACTCCTGTGTGCCATCCCTGACTGCCTTGTCTGTGCACACTAGTACTCCAAGCCAGTCTGTGGCAAAGTTCTCTAGTTTAGGCTATTATGATAGTTTATGATTAATGGATTCATATCAATTAATTATATTTTCGCAATAAAACAGGTTTTTTTGACAGACTCGATAGTCACAAACCCCAGTGCCTTTCTTTGTTCCCCACACTTTTCAAGGTGGAGATTGGCACAGAGGAGCAACAACTTCTGTTCTGGCTCAGGGGATCATGAGCTGGGCATGCAAAGTAGGACCTTTCTCCTTGCAATATTTTTCAAGGTGTTATGACTAGTTCCATTCACACTATAAATGAGTTCGTAAGAAAATATGTTTGTTTGTAAAATCATTGTTTAGACCTTAAGTCATTTTCTAGTTACATTCCAATTACTGAGAAGAGGAAAGTTGCTTGATGATGTTCCACTACCAATGCATACAAGTATGGTAAAACCCATTATCCAAATCCCTTATCATCTTACAATTAAATATTTCCTTTACCTTTACTAAATCACAAAGAGAGGTATATCCATATTTTATTAACATATTATTGAACATTTCCTCTATTTTTTGTGAATCACAAAGAGAGTATATCCATGATAAAGATCACTCCAAACCATTAATTATTTTTTAGTTGTACTTGCAAAACCATGTAGTTTTAAAAAGTTTTTAATCCTCAGAAACTTTATTTTCAGCTGAAAAATGTGGAACTTCTGATGTAGGATGCAGTCTGGAAAAATCCTCGGAAATTAGAATGAACAGGGCTGTCATTTGTGAAGTACCGACCATGGAGAGGGCAACTCTGGCAGAAGCCACTGTTGTGGAAGCTCGCATATGTGACCCTGCAGCAGTAGAAAATGTTTCAACTGAAGTAGCTCGAATTGTTTCTGAACCAAGTGAAGCTTCTTCACACCATTCACAAATCCACCGATCACCACAGTCTCCTTTATCAATGATGGATCTTATGACATTAGGTTAAACCTTGTGATAATTTTATCATAATCTATATGAGATCACTACCCCGAAAGAGAGAAACATGTTTTACTAATAAAAGTATATATATATATATATATATATATATATATATATATATATATATATATATATATGAATAATTATCACATCACCGTGATTCATATAGATCATTCGAGCTACAAATGTCCTTTAATATCTAATTCGCTGTTCCTCGGATTGATATATTTTCATATATGTACCGAAGGGGAATTTTAAGTTGATAAAATTATTATCAACTTAAAATTCCCTTTCGGTACATATATGAAAATATATCAATTCCGAGTAGAGCGAATTAGATGATATTTAAGGACATTTGTAGCTCGAATGATATATATATATATATATATAATATATATATATATATATATATATATATATATATATATATATATATATATAATGTCAACAGCATTAAATAATCACCGATTCTATGTTCTGTTGAGGGATTATTTTAGTAAGTTATGTTTTTGGGCTCCGTAGTTTTTTGCATTTGTCCTAGCATATAATTCTGTCTTTACCCTGTAGCCTTACTTTGAAAAAGGACATTATCCTCGATGAGACATTTATGAAAGATAATAAGTACCTCTTCGCAAAATGCATATCCTAAAATGAACCTTCCTATTACGAATATGCTTCATAGCCCATCCTTCCTGATAGCTGCTTATTGTTGTCTTAATATTCATCGTGTTACATTTTTTGAACAGCTGGCCATAGTTGTTTGTCCCTTTTCTATCCTCCCTTTTTTTTATTTGTTCATAGTCGTCATATTAGAAATATGTACCTAAAGTAGGTGTTGAGGCTCATCTAAAAAATTCTTATGCATGCACAAGACATTACTATTCATTAGAAATCACAGAGTAACAAAAATAGATATCATGATTTGTTGTTACCTATCATGAATGTAGCTTTTATAGGATGTACATATCCCAACCTGCAGGTTAAAGGAAGACATTATGAAAATGTAGAATTATTCAATAAAAATATGTCAGGAAACTCTGTGTTGAATGTTATGTTTGCAATGATGTTTTTTATCAAGTAATTCTGTTTTTGTGAGAGTAACTTTGAGCATGTGTTTTTTAGTCCTGCTTTTAGGAATTACTATCACCACTGATGCAAGCACAAGGCCATCACCAGCATTTATTTAATTCTCTGTAATGGGTGTTCCTTTATGCTAAATTCTCTGTAATGGGTGTTCCTATGCTAAATTACTGAATTGGGTGTGTTCTCTTAAAGATGGTGCATTTCCAGAAGCAAACCAACATTTTCTGGAAACAGACATAACTCTTAATGTCTTGTGCCGAATTTGACTTCTTTCAACTGCTTTCTTTCTGTTGCAACCTTCAAAAATCTTTTTGTGCCTTTTTATCGCCTAACTTCCTTTCACAAATTGGTCACTGATTTCATCTTCTCACTCTTTCTAAGCTAATCCTTTTAAGCTCATCAGTTCTATGTGAGTAGTAGACCTTCTTTATAAAATAATTTGTTACTGGCCCCCTTTTAATTTTCTGTTTTGATATCACACTACGCACATATTTGATGTCGTCTTGCCTTCTCATCTCCTTTGCTTCTCCTCATCATTAGTTATTTTTGACAACAGAGTTGTAAATAGTGAGGTTTGCAGTAAGGAACTGAGGTTTGTAGTAAAGAATTGTATTTGCTCTGAAGATCTTTTAAATTGTTTAGTATTTGCTTTAATTTCATTTTTCTTAAGAACTTGACATTCACAATTCAAGTTTTCTCTGTATACTTTTGTCCGATTTTAAATGTTAAGGTTAAGTAGAATTTGTAAAAAACATGATAACGTTCCAGTACATTGGTAGTAGAAATGCATATATAATGGATCCCCTGTATTTGTGAACTCACGCATTCGCAGATTTCTCTCTGGAACCTTTTCCTCCGTTATTTGCAGGAAATTCGCCTATTCGTGGTATTTGTCTATGAGAAATATCCACAAATTCCTGTTTTTTATCAATTTCATTAAAAAATGCACTTTTTGAGTTTTAACAAACAAAACAGGAGGTTTTAAGCATTTTTATAGGGGTTCCAACTATTTGCGGGTTCTAACTATTCGCAGAGGTGTCTGGTATGCATCCCCCGCGAATACAGGGGGACCACTGTATGCACATATTTTTTACTGTAAAGTTGTCAAATTTTTTATGCTACAAACTCTTTCCCTCTCTACTAGGCTCTCCTGTTGAATTAGATGGCCAGCTGAGTACTACAATAGACTCTCCAAATGAGATGGCCTCTTCCCCTGATGCTTTGACATTGCCAACCCCTGAAAGGCTCTTACCAGTTGGTGGAGAGAAGGTAAGTAAACCATGATATGTTAATCCAGTACAGTTCATGCCAGTTTTTCTCTTTTGTTAAATGGATAACTATACTGTTTTAATCTCATATTTTTTATGTTACGGTAGTAGTATTTGATTCATAATGTGTTTTGTGACAATAGGATAGTAGTTTGTTAATAACATTGCCTTTCATACATAGAGTATCCTTCAGCATGAGCTGGAACAGCCATTGAATCTTGGTAACCAAGGTATTTAGAATGGTGAAGAGGGGAGGGGAAAGATGAGGTAACCCCTCACCTTCTTCATGCTCACCACTTCATTCTTTCTTTGATGGCCATTAAGAGAAGCTGTCTCTTCCTTGTCTGCCTGTTGAATTTCAGATGAGTAGACACATACCATTATTCTTTGTACTGTGTTCTGTGCCACGTATATTGTGTAATTGCTTTTGCTTATACTACTTGTAGGGGAAGAGAACATACTTGTTCTCTCCTGTGTTGTGACTGTGCCTCTTAGACTGCCTCCCAGTGGGAATAGCATGGCAAGAGGGTGTGGGATTGGGAAATCTCAGCACCACCTGTCACTCTCCCCATTACTAGCACATTTGCAGGTCTGATCAGCAGATCAAACACCTTCCCCTGCTGCTTGCATGCCAGCACAGGTTCTACCTTCTTGAGGATGCAGGGGATCCACTTATCCAGTCAGATGTGTTCATCAGGAAGCCAGTATCTTGGAATCCCTGGCAATGGCGTTGGTGCATACAGTGCCTCTGCTAGACCCTTCGATGGGTGCTGTTGTTGACTGACATTACACGTATTTTGTCTGTTTACAAAAAGGCAACATTCAGGAGGTTGTTGGTGTCAGGGGGTAGAGGTCGTATCTACCTGGAACACCAGGTATCGAACCAAATATTTTCCTGTGATGGAGAGATTGTGTTCTTTTCTTGCTTTCCTTGCAGTAGTTGAACTTCATCAGGAAGACTCTCAGGATTCCGTGTTCACCTATGCAGTAGCCTTTCATCCCTCACAGGTAGCAAAAAACTTGCTACTGAACCTTCAAGATTGGCAAAACCCTTCATGCCTAGTGAGCAGAAACCCAGACAGAAGCAGCATGAAACCAATTCTGTTACTGCCATGGAGATTTGTAACCTTGTTGGCAGTAGTGGAAACGATGATGGAGAGAGGCACCATTGAAGTCATAGATTACTAGTCTGGAATCTTACAGCCTCTCTTCCTAGTAGAGTAGCCATTTAGGGTTTGGAGACCAGTCAGCAATCGCTTAGCATTGAATGAGTATGTTCAACAGACTTTGTTCATAATGGAAACTGCTCATTCAGTATTAGAATCCTTCAGAGAGGGCTACTTCATGATTTTGATAAACCTTCAGGATACACACTTTTAATTACCCATTCACCAGGACTCTCGGAAATACCTCCACTTTTTCTACAATGAGGCAGTGTTCCAGTTCCATGTTCCCTGCTTTAGACTGGCAACAGCTCCTCAGATGTTTTCTTAGGTATTCACCTTAGTCACAGCTTGAGCCCAATAGAAGGGTATTCACCCTTTGAGGTGATAAATTAATCCTGCCTTAAGCCTGACAACACCTCCTGCAGGATAGGGATATCTGCTAGCTTTTTGCCATGATCTCATCCTCAAGGAGTGGATGAAGTATCTGGTTATTCATCTGGACACTGTAAAGGTATGAGATTAACAGTGAGATTAAAGTAAGTACAAGACAAGCACCTGTTTCAAGTAGCTTAGAATGTGCAGCCCTCTTTCCTTTGTCCTGTAACAAGGTGGAGGAAGGACATAGTAGAGCTTTTTTTTATCCCAATATATATGAATAACCATAAAAAAGCTCCCACTTACTCGCTAGCTCCTATGGAAGTTATCATGATTCTCCAAAGTGGCTGTTCTTGCTCGAGTTTCTTCTAATTTTTGGGGATCTCAGAAACAGGGACCTACCTCTCTTCTTTTCTTTTCACCAGAATGGTAGGAGGTTGTTGGAGTTGTTGCATCCCTTGCTTGCACAAGTAGCCAGGAGCATGCCATTTCTATATATAATTCAACTCCTTTTATCTTTTCCTGGGACTACCTCCCTCCTGCGTGGCTAGTCTTCTAATATGAAAGGTGATTATTGTATTCCTGTAGGCAGGAATAACATTTTGAAGCACATTTTCATACAAGTTGTACCAGCTTCAACTACCCAGCTTTGTTCCTGTGGCTGAAGGGATTAATGAAGTGGAGAGGGTGAGGCAGGCAAGGGGTGACCCCCCACTATCATCCCCATCTACGACAGTCATGTATATGTAATTTATTTTAGGTATTAGAGATTTACAAGAGTTGGATAGGAACTTGATTGTAAGAAGCTCACTGAAAAACTGAAATTTCACATCAAACAATGATCAATAATTGCACATGTTTTGTACTTCAGACAACACCAAGCAAGAAGTATGAGGATCACCACCCTGGTTCGATTTTTGAGCGGGTGTGGCAAGCCTTTGGTGGGTGGACAAATGGCAGCAAGAGCAGTAACCAAAGTAAGTACTTTTCTCTCCTTCGAGTAGATAGCAAAAATTATTAGTATTTAATTTATATGGTTTTTGTAGACAATTTTCACTTTTCTCTCTCTTTCTGTAGAAAGTAGAATGCCGGATTTTTTAAAATACTGTATACACTAAATTGATATTGATACGTGACTAGTAGCACATTTCCTACATGAATTACTTTTGCACTAATTTATAACCTGTGTAGAACACCATATATTGTATTACAGTACATAATTGAGTACTATACTCTGTTATATAACGGTGGTTTGTAGCCTTATCAAAGTTAATTTAGAATAATTCATAAATTGTAGTTCTGTGAGCATAAAAATAATATTTTACATTGTGTAAGATTGTCCTGATGGACACGGGCTATAATTACTATTGCAATCTGTAGTAATGAAATGATAGAAGAAATGTTTTCTTAGATGCCACGTGTACAAATAGTACCAATACATTTTAGTACTGTAAATTCTGTATATTGTAGATTGTTCAGTCATTCGCCCTGGATCCTTGAGTGGTTGCCGTCGGTGGGAACTTTAGAGGATGGCAAACTGAATCATTGTACACCATGCTTTGATTATGTTAAACATCAAGGCCTTCGAAGCTTTTCACCTTTGTTACTTATTAGTTCTGTAGTTGGGCCTTTCTTTTCTTAGTAATAGTTTTTTTTCTTCTATCAAAACAGATTATACAGCAAAGGCACAAACAATTATCTGGATTATGGGAAACTCTGTTCTTTAAACTTGAATGGAGAATAGAGTTGGATTGCAAGAATCTAAACAAAAGGTTTAACACAAATAAATCATAACCTTTACATGGAGAAATTTACTAAAAATGATTGCAAAACTAATCGAAGTTGATACACTAATACGAATTTACAACACTCGGCAAACTTTAAAAAGAATTTAGTATACAGGGAAGAATAATATCGTGGAGACAGTATGGGTCAGACACCTCCAGACATACTCCTATCGCAAAAATGCAGGAAAATAAAAGGATGACCAAGACGTGCTGTATTTAAAAATTGAAACTAGATTTTTGAGCCCCAGGAAATAAGCAGTAGATTAAGAGAAAATTTTGCAGATGTAAACTTTTTTGAATGGAAAATAAATTGAATCAAACCTATTAAATTGTGAAATGACAGAATATATCTAACAATTGAACATTTGAACATACCGTGTGGAAGCATTTGATTACTACGCCCTTTCAAATTGTGACAGATCTGTTCCAGGTAAAGATAATAGTTGTTGTTAAATGATCAAACACCTAGCACCTTTGTGGCAAAATCACAAGCTAAAAAAACAAAAGCGAGCAAGACCTCCCCACATTACGTTAACCACTCCTGGCTTACAAATTTCCCCCAGCCACACTTTCCCCTTTAAGTTACTTTAATTACTAACAAGACACTTGATTCAGTAGGCAAAACACACAATCTCAAACACATTTACTCACCAGGAAACTTAACACAATTAGGGTGAGACGCTGTGCAGTCCACTGGATTCAGTCGCAGAGACACAACAGCCCCTGAATATCACACACTAAAAAACCAAACAAGCACCAAAACCACACAACAACTCAAAACAACATGACAAATCACTACACAAACAAACACCCACAACACCAAAGCATCACACAGCTCAACAAACACCACAACTCCAACACAAACAAACACCAACCAACACCGAGACCACACAACAACTCAAAACACATCAATTCAACAACACAAACAGACACCAATCAACATCAGCAGTTCACAACAACTCACAAACACAACAAATCAACAACACAAAAAAATACCAATCAACATCAGTAGTTCACAACAACTCACAAACACAACAATTTACAAATCAAACACAACAGAACCTTACAAGCTCAACAACCTTCAGACGGACACAAGCACAACAAACTCAATTACACAATATAAAAACAATAAAAAAACATATAACAGGAACTCACTACCTCTGAACCAAACCGACAACTGATCATCACAGACTCTGATCATAGATCCACCCACCACTTATGCTCTTTCTCTCTCTCCCTTGACAGCTCGCTCACTCAGACTCTTCAGAAAAACACATACGCACTTACACACTACCATACAGCAACACCGAACATGAACAAGACACACCAAACACATGAAAATACTCAAACTCTCAATTATTCCTGACAACTACAAACAATTCAACGACTCTCTCTCTCTCTCTCTCTCTCTCCATACCTTTAGCTACATTAAGCAATTCACAATTATCTAATCATTTGAATTTCAGAATTTTATTTCTCTGAAAATGGTGTCATGCCATAATTATTACCATCTCCAAAATGGGAGAAGCTCGAACTGTTGTAAACAGTTATAGATTAGTTTTTCTAACAAGTTAATTACACATATTGTTAGAGCAAGTGGTAAATGCATGATTCATGTGGCACATATAATGAAATAAGACACTAATGCTGACCGGATTGGATCACAGAAAAATAGATCTACCACAGATTTACTAACCCATCTGGAAGTTCACAACAGTAGAGGATGTGAACATAAATAACAATAGCTATATTCTTTGACATAGAGACAGCCTGTATCACTTTGAATACTTAGCATTAAAAACATTTTACAAGAATATATATGCGGTCACTTGCCAATTTTCATTGAAAATTTCTGACAGACTGCTTTGCGAGTACAAATTGGTGATATTCATGCCTAGTCATTCTCACTTAAAATGGAGTTCCACATTCCTCACACCATTAAGAAATGACGTCAGTAGTCAGCTGCCTTTCAGAATTGAAAATAATATTTACATGGACAGTTTTGGTATATACAGTGCAGCGTTGTATGTAAGACGTTCGGAACATCATCTATAACTGTGGTAACTTCTCCATAGCGATTAAACTTTAAAGTCGAAAAAAATTAAGAGACATACTTAAAACTTAGAGACAATCACTCACACATAAGTCAAACGGCAAAATTCTTAGGTTTACTCTGATACCCACCTGAACTGGAAAGCCCATAAAGCCAAACACAGAAGTGCATTAAATTTTACAAACAAATAAACCAAGACTGATGTAACCTGGGGACTGTCTTACACTGCTGGCACCTCAACTTAATGGACCTCGTTGGTTTTACAATTAAAACTTTGTGGTTATTTTGTTGTGTGTTAAAAATACTTTTTAAGCTTGAATTTAAAAATGCCGTGTATTACTAAATTCATGCTTGAAAAGTAATTTTTTAAACATGAATGTTGCACTCTTTGATAATCTGACGATCACATGCTAAAGAATTCTGAAATGTTTTGTTAAATAGTGTAACTGCATGAATACTATATGCACTGTACCTGTACTTCAGGATAGCAATCACACTACCACAAATCATCGTTGATCAAATGTATGAAAATAATACCTTACATAAACTCTTAAGATCTTTGGTTAAGAGAAGTGTAATTGCGCTCTATGGATACTAACAGAATGGGAAATCACTGGTCATTGAATGTGTAAAAAACAGTTCCTTACATGAATTTGTATGTTATTCTTCTTTATTTCATTGTGTGAACACTGCTCAGAATTTCTAAAGTGTTCCTACACAAATCAAATTTTAGTTCTTTATATAGGGATTTAGCTTAAAGCAAAGGCTGGCAATGGTTGTTCAAAGTTAGTGTAGGTAACTATTGACAGCTGGAGGAAACTTTGCCCACCAGTCAATCTCCACTCCACTTTGCTTCCAGCTGCTGTCAAGTTTAGATACCTCTCAGGGCACTCTGCACAACTTTTGATAAATAAATTTGAGTATTCCATTTCATTTTGGTTTATGGCTGTGTGTTTGTATTATAATTCAACCCAGTGCTCAAATGGTCACAAATAATGTTGCACAGCTCTCCTTGTTAGGACTGGAGACTTGGTTTTTGTCAGAAATGTAGCAGCTTCTGAATGGTCATTAGCTACTGTCTCATTCCCTGATTTATTTACTAAAATAATTCCTTTTTCGTGTGTATGAGACTTCATCACTTTGAAAGGACAACAAAATCTTGGCCTGCTTTAGATAAGGTAGTCCTTCTGATGAAGCCATCCATTTTATCAGGTTGGAGAATATAGGCCATTAGTATAGCTTTATTCTTTAGTAGGTGACTTGGGCTTTGATTCTGGACTTGACACCCTTGCAGATGAGGCCAGTATTGGCAGCGGAGAAAAAAATAGGGGAGCCAGTATCATTCTTCCTATCCTTCCTCACAGTCATCTTCACCATCATCCTTCACCTCTACCCTACTCTTTGCTCTGTGTTGCAGGTTTTGAGATGTGAAGTCTAACTCCACGTTTGAAACCTATTAGTCCTCTTTTGTGTGCCCTTCCCTGCGGAGGAGGGTAGGGAAAATCCGGCACCAAAGGTGATTGTTTTTTCCTTGGTAGGGTCAGCACTTGGTGCTATCCACTTCGAGAGGTTTTGATGGGCATCCCTCTCCTGCAGGGGGAGTATCTCGGCATGCAAGGTGCCTGGGGTGACCAAGGGCCCTGTGCCCCAGGATTCAGATAAGCCAAAGTGCAGGGAATTTTTCTAGATGTCATTGAGCTCATGTGTGAGCAGGATGGCCTTGGGGAAAGCATCTTGGCATAATGCACAGACACTTTTCATACTATCAAGAGACTCTTGATGGTTGCACTTTGTTAGCAAAATACTGGACCATTAAGTTACTTCCTCTGCCCCTGACTCATTGGAAAAATAATACATTCCTTCAGGCTGCCATACTGACTCTGTATGTGGTCTTTGCTCTCTGTTTTCTTGTAGGCTCTTGTTAGAGGGTCTCCAAGCAAAGGAAGTCTCTCTCACACATGGAGTTAGTAGCTTAGAATAGACTGCCATGGCACTGCTCCAGGCAAGAACCTCGATCCTTAGCTTTAGCAAATGTGACACCTTCCTGAATGGAATACCCCAGAGGGAGATTTTACATTCAAGGGACTAATCCTGTCTGGAGGTAGGATTTTTAGCTTTCTGCCCCTACCTGTGAGCCTGCTTGGTTTAGAAGGGGATGTACTGTTGTCTCAGAGTCCTGAGGCATATTGACGCCCAGTCAGTGCTTGCACTTAGGAATGAACTAGCTCTGGGTTCTATGCTTCTCTTTCATGGTTTTTCAGCCATCCATTCAATTTTAGGAAAGGCAGTAAAGAAATGAAGAAGGGAGAAGGATGCTTGGGTGTAATTCTCTCCCACTAGCTGTCTTTAGTAAGAGTGGTGCCTGTTGAACCATTAAGCAACATGGCAGCAATCCATAGTGGAATCCTAGGTAATTGATGCCCTATGTGAAGGGCATCTACTTCTCTTCTTGGAGTCCATAACACCCCTTGCTCTTTTCCTGGTTCATTTCTACATGTACTAGGTTTCTATCTTGCAGAAGAGTCATGCTCTGTAGAAGGTGAATGCAATGTTGAAGAATGACTCAATAGAAGTTGAGGGGGAGTGATTTCACACTTTTGGTGGACTTCAATGATGGGTATGTAAAAATTAACTAATGTGCATGTTAAACAGTACAGAAAGATTATTTTTAATAGAATATATCGTATTAATTCTAATTTTCATTGGTGAAATAAGGCTCTATTTGACTGTACATTTTAGCGCGTTTTGATTTATTTGTTGTACTGAATTTAAGCTGTTTCTGTTAAATTATTTTGTGTTTCCACTTATAACTGAGAATATATGAATGTGTTTAATCTGTATCCTTTTTATTTGATCCTTGTTTTTACATATCCTGGCAATCATGTAGTCCTTGAGAGCTCATTGTTGCAATTGCTACAGGACAGAGACTGCCTTTTCAAGTTTTATTGTGATAAGTACGAGAATTGGGTCTCTTCTTCAAGCAGGAGGTAAAATACCCAGGCACGCTGATATGTATGGCAGCAGTGATCGTCCGTGTTTTGGATTGTTGTGTTGGCAGACTCAGGGAGATGCAAGTTCCTGCTGTGTCAGAAACAATATGTCTTCCTCATTCCCATTATGGAGTCTTAAGGAGTTTTAGTCTTTGGTGCAGTCCTTCAGAGATGCTTCCATTTTTCCGGACATCTATGAGGGGTGGGGCACACACTTGAAGGAGTTGTTTGAGGGGCATGGAGCAGAACATTAGATGCCTGCGCATCAATGTCTTAGAGTGGAATTCCAAATCTCGTGATGGACAAGTCTGTAGTGATTATGAATGACAACACTGTTGGAGTGATATGTCAACAAGCAAGGGTGATTGGTCTCTCTTACCCTTTAGTTGAATGCAAATACACATAGTGGTGAGCTGCACTGTGGAGCTGAGAGCCAGGTATGTCCTGGAGTTCCAGAATGCTCTGGCAGACGAGCTCAACCACCGGAGACAGATTATAAGGACAGAGTGGTCCCTAAACACCTGTGTGTAGGGAAGTTCTTCGAGGTTTGGAGGTTCTGGGCTTTGGCATATTTGCTATTTGACACAGCCAGAAGCTCCTGTGTTTTCCCTTCCCCATAAATGGACCTATAGTCAACATAGAGGAAGTTTTTCATTACTTGTAGAACAACCTTGAAGCAAACAGTTTTCTGGCATTCTCCCTATTAGAGGGTAACTAATAGGATGTAGTTTTCCCCAAATCTCTTGTTGACTCTAGTGGTTCCCATAAGGTCACATGTTGAGTGATATCCAGACTTGCTAGCACTGTTGTCTGAGAGATACTCCTCTATGGCACAGCTTTCATTATTAGTCACATATAGAGAGGTATCACTAGGCCATGGGGACCTTCACTTCTAGAGGCTATCCATCATCTATGATCAAGAGGATTTTCTCGCTGGACTATGAAAGAGACATTTGAATACTTGTTTCATCAGTGGCTGTTTACTAAGGTTTGGGTCATCTTCTGTGGTTGGTGTCATAGATTGGGAATTTTTATGGTCAAAGCTGCTCTTCAGCAAGAGAGTGGTTTTTCTAGTCTATCTTTGCTGGGAGAAGCTTCTCTCTGTCTTGGCTGTTGAAGGTATGGATCAGCCTTAGGCCAGGTTTTGAATAGATCTCGAGGGAGATTTCCAAACATTTGAGAAACTTTGAACAGTTTTCTTACAGGAAACTCGACCCCCTTCAACAGACATGACTCTCATCCTCAGTAATTTGACTCATAATCCATGTGAATTTTCAAGAGTTGTTAGACGCAGATCTAATTTTGAAGACTGTGATTTTGTTAGCCCTGACATCGGCATAAGAATAGAAGAGTAATGTGGCTTTTGCAATTGGGCATATGACCCGCCCATTGAGAGGGCAGAGCTCATTCTGGGCGAGAGCTCCCAAGGGAAGCAGTTTGTAGGAACCTGACAGCTCACCAGGTATTACATGCAGAGATGAGATAATTTTTTATCACTGGCATGTCTTCTTTCCTGTGGGACATTGCCCACTAAATTTGGTATTTGGTTGGCAATAGAGAGGATGGGAGTGATTGATTTCTCCCTCCTCTCTCACTTTCTCTCTCATAAGATAGAGAGTCAAGGTGTCAATCCATGTACAAGCTGGATAGACAAGAGTGCAGGTTAGCTATTTGACAGGGCACCAATTTTTTGTGGTTTACAAATGGAAGCAAGTCCGCCTCCTCCCTTGCCAAGGGGAGAGGAGGATAGACAGCAAAACGAAACCACTGTATGTATATTGTCTTATTGTCTCCAACACATTACTTGAGTTTCTTACAACCTGATTAAGTAATTGCTTTTCAACACCATTACTTAAGGGCCCAGAAGTAAAGCAGCTGCATCATCCCAAATGTGCAGCAGGCTAAAGGTTCAGGATCATTCTTCTTTTACTCCTAGCAGACCAAGATGATAATCCCAGTGGTGGCAAATCTACCAGTCAATTTATGGAGTACCCGGATTTCCTCCCACCAGTGGGTAAGCCTTCTATGTACAGAACAAAGGTTTGTAATTTTGTAGGAACAAATAACAAATGTTAAAAGTAATTTATACAAACCTGAAGTTCTATGTTCTAGACCCTCCTCAGGCCACCCCTCTCATTTGCCACTTAGGCAGGAAGGCAAAGTGGAGTGCAGACTGACAGGTAGTTTGAACAGCCATTTCTGGCTCATGCTCAAATCATAATCCTACTTAGAAAACTTCAGGTTTGTATATTAGGAAAGATACAAATTAATTTTAAATCTGAGTATCTGTTTCTGGTTAAAAGAATTGCATTTGCTTCAGCCTACCACCCCTATACCCCTTTGGAATGGGAAACTGCTATTTACTCCATTACATATCAATGGAATTCATGATATTTGACTTGGACAAAAATGTCCTGAGATACCTTAACCACACTGGACCCTCATTACTGTCTATATGTGCACGAACATCACTCAATATCTCTGCTATGGTAGCTCTCTCTCTCTCTCTCTCTCTCTCTCTCTCTCTTGCTTGTCAAAATAATTATTTTTTAAAATTTGCCCCTTGTTCATCCCTGTTCTCCCCCTCTGGGGTATTTGTTATTAAAAAATGAAATTTTGATGAAGTGATAGGCAGAAAATGCACAGCAAGTGTGTAGTTTAACAATGCTGTGATGTGTAAGTCTATATATATATATATATATATATATATATAATATATATATATATATATATATATATATATATTATATAATATATATATATGTGTGTGTGTGTGTGTGTGTGTGTGTGTGTGTGTGTGTGTGTATGAACACTTATACAGACTGAAAATATAACAGGTTTTGATGTAGGAAAAACCAATTTTTGGTAGTTGCTGTGAGTCCTCAAAGGAGTTACTCTCTCATTGTGTTATATATTCTACAGGCAGTGATGGTGAATTGGTGGAAGTAGTAGCGCACAAGGAAAGTCATAAATTGGTGAAACAAAAGGTAAGTGTAAAACATAGTCGTAGGTTTTTTAATCAATAATGTCTATAAATGAGTTGTTTTTTATCTTGTTAGAGAGACTTTAGTATTCAGATTGATCAGATAATTTGAATTTTTTATATGTTTTATAAGAATATATCGATAAAGCTTTTGGCTCATTGTAATTTGTATGTTGTGAACAAACTTTTGATGACTGCTAAATTAAGCTTTACCAATTTGAATTATATAAAGCAGTTGATTTACTATTCATCATGGTAAACATGAGTTTCACAATCAAAGGTAATGAGCTTTTAACATAATTTTATGTATAATGAATTTAGTAATAAACTATGTTGATAATATTAATTCAATACTGGGATTTGCAGTCACATACGTCAGTGGGTTATGGCTTCAAGTATAATTTGTCATCTGAAAAGGAGCAGCAGTTAACTGTTATCTATATCCAAAGGCTAAATAAAAAAGTACTGTTCGCTGGATCTGGTTAGGTCTGGATCTGCTTGAGTCTTTTTGACACCCTAGATAAACTTTTGCGTTGACTCGCGTGACTTTGTATGCTCTTGCTTATTGTTAGAAAGTATTGCAAAAAGGAGTAGCGCTTCAGTATGGATACAGGATTAAAATTGGATTAATATAATAAAAGAAAAAATAGGGAGAATAGGTCAACACATGTCTCCAGTGAACCAGTTGCATACTTAATGCTTTCTGAAATTCAAAATTCCATTGTTTGTTGTTTGCTCTCAGACAGATAGCTACTGAATAAAAAATAAATAAAATTCTGTACCATAGTACTGAGTATGCTGAAAAAATAAGAAAATTCAGGAGTTGAGAATGGTTTTTTTTCACTTAACATAGGGAATTTTTCAAGTAATTTGTATTTTTCCTAACGTTCAAGTTGAAGGTCTTTACATAGGATTTTGCTTGCAGACACGAGCTAAAACGGCCGTTTAACTTTCATACAAGGTCGTTAACTGCCAACAGTTGGGAGGAAGACCCACCCACTCATCGGTCTGCACTCCACTTTACCTTTTGGCCTGGGTATCAGAATGTGAGGGGTGGCTGATGTGGGCCGTAAATGTTAAAATCTTCAGATTTGTATGTTAGGAAAAATACAAATTACTTTAAGAATTTGCCATTTCCTCCTACACAAGTACAAACTTTCGGTTTTTACATAGGAGAATTACCTATTGGAGGGTGGAGTCTTGAGTAAATCTCTGAACCAACTGGTTTGGTTCTACCGACCGGGGCATACCTTTCTGGTCTGGAAGAGCTGAGGAAGGAATCCTGCACCTCTAATTTTTTCGGCATCTGGGATGTTGCAACCCCTACACTTCTTGGCTTAAAGTAATGAGTGGCGGCATTACTTTGTAAAAAGGCACGGAAGAGCCCAAGGATGCCAGAAACAAAAAAGCTTGCTAATAAGACCAGCAGATTTGTTTTATTGCCTATATAACTCTTTCCTCTTGTATAGAGTAGAGAGAGGGGGAACATGCATCCAAACCATCTACGCAGGATGAAAGACAGGACGCCCTCATCAAGTAGTCATCTACCATCTCATCTGTCCAACACTTGACAGCTGGCTACCTGTCTCTTTGTCTAAAGAGAGCGATGGATAAAAGAAAGAAGAGAGGAGACCATGTCACTCACACCCCTCTCGCGTTTACCGAGCACCTAAGAAGTGATGCAAGTGTCCCCTTACTTTGGAAGATTAACTATGTTAATCCACCCTTGTTCATTTGACTGTGGGACCTAGGTTTTGTAGATGGCTAGCTGAGGAGAAAGTCAATTCCTGCCCAAGGACAATCTCCTTTCTGAGTCATAACTCTCACACGTGGATTTTTAAAATCTAGTCTATCGTGAAAATTATATACCTAACATTGCTAGGAACCTAGTGCAAAAGCTACGGACTTCAATTATCCAATATGTATACCACTCCAGATGGAAAATGTGGTTAGATCACCTCCACACAGAGAACCCAGATGAAATCCGTTGAAACAATTTTACACTTTATTATATGTATTTTGAGGTCAAGTGCCTTGCTATTATAACAGTCATGGCATTTGGAAATAAGTCTAAAGCATTTATAGAATTATTTTAGTGGCCCTCAAAAACGAGACCCTCACTCCTTTCCTAAATAACATGACATCCAAAAAGTGAGTACATCGTTAACTTTCCTTGGAAATGTTTCCTTAAAATAAATCTATCAACAGGTGGTTATTAGACGTGGTAGTTCTGAACAGGGGAAAGTGTATTAATCCCACAGCCAGACTCGTTGTAGTTAGGTAAGTCACCATGTAACCACAAGGGATAATACAAATATAGGTTCATGTGTTTCCTACACTTTATTGCCAAACACTAGTGGGTAAGTCACCTTAGACCCATAAAGAATAATGCATGTATAGGTTTGTGCATTGTTTCCTGTTCTATATTGCCAAACCCTAATGGTTATCCAGAATAAAGAAAATGGTTAATATGACTACATTTTGGATTATAAATTAATTTTGGTTGTTGGGATTTATTTATTTGGAGTTAAGCCATTTCTTCAGTGTTTTTTGTAAGCTCCTTTGAGGATGAACAGTGGCTACCCTATTAAAAAACATGTTTTGACATAGGAAAAAACCTATTGTTGGTAGCCACTGTAAGCCCTCTCACCGACCCGCTTTTTTTATGAAAAGGCATGGGAATGGGATGTACATTTATCTTGCATACCCTAGCGTTTAATTAGTAAGACATTGTTGTCTCATTTGTGCGAGTAGGATGAAGGAAAAAACTAAGGTAGTTGTTGTGTAGAAAGGAGATAGTACTTCTATCCTAAGTCTTTTACATTCTATCAGTGTGCCAACAGCACTATTTTGGCCATGACCAACTACAAGGGAATTCTTTCAGATTGGTTGGTCTGTCTTATGGAGGCCTGGGGGAACCAGGATAGTGTACTGTAACTCTTTTGTAGACTCACAGCAGCTAACAAAAATAGGGTTTTCTCATGTCAAAACCTGCTTTTTCAGGTTATGAGGCAGTGTTTTGTGGTTATGTCTATTTTTGAAAAGTGAATTGAGATTGCTTTGTAGATCGTTACCGCATTTGTAGAGTAACCCTTCTCCATTCCTTGTTGTTTTAGTTTTACCTATAGTAATAGTTGGAATTTTATATCCAGAAATTTTGATCTACCTACATGAAAGCTCTCAAAGCCAGTTTCCAGGAGACTATAAAGCAAAAAAGATTATGATTGATGCAGCAAGGAATCGCTTAAAGATAAGCCAGTTTGCTGAGCTTTATTTGGGTGGGATAGAGGTAATTTTTGTTCCAGAAAAGTTGGTTTGTTTGAAGCATTTGATAACAGAAAAGGGAATTTCTCACTAACACACTGGAGAAACTCGGAGATCCCTGAGAAGTTGTATGGGGAACAAAGAACTAGAAAAGTAAAGCAAGTGAATAGAGAGGTGGCAGGGTGATCTAACTCTTCTCATGCTTGGCTGGCTTGATGAGCTTCCTCTTTATTATGAATGAATAGAAAGCATTGGAA
>NC_087203.1:54863111-54883111 GCF_015104395.2 Macrobrachium nipponense | reverse complement strand
AGACCATCAGTGCAGCAGCGGTCATAGATCCAGTATATCAGTTGCTGATGGCAAGAGTGTATACAGGTGACTGGCTCTAACAGAAGGCGCAGGAGGTGGCCTACCTTAGGCCATTTTACCATGTGAGAATTTAGTGCTCTACACGTATGAAGATGGGTGTGTACGACTTGTGATTCCAGAATAACTTTGTCAGCAGGTGTCAGCAATTCTAATTTCAGGTCACCAAGGGCTCGACCCCATGCTCAGGAGAGCCAGACACTGTTTGTTGACCTTCAGCACCACAGGAACAAGTGCGTTATTTGTGACACGCACGCTCCATCCCTACCTGAGGAAGCAATGCTCATCACACTCCCCTCAGAATACCCCTTCCATTGCATGGTTGCAGATATGTTTCAGTTGGAGGAGCGAATGTACATGGTGTACGCTGATAGACTCATGGGATGGCCGGAAATAGCCCATTTCTCCAATGTTGCTACTTCACAGAGAGTAATGTCAGTGCTAATACGCTACTTCAAGAGATTGGGGGACCCCAGAGGAAGTGTCCACGGATGGAGGCACTAATCTGTTAAGCAAAAAAATGTCTGCCTTCTTTAGGAGATGGGGGTGGGGTCAAGGTGCACCTCACATCAGCACATTTAATAGGGTGGAAGCAGCTGTAAAAACCACGAAAAGAATCTTCAGGGCAAACGTAGGGGATGGAGGCAGCCTGGACTGTGACAAGGCATCTCTTGCAATGTTGTAATACCTAAACACACCTATCTGCAAGATCATAGGCAAAACAACATTACCTGGTCGACAGGCATTGGCAACAGGTTTTGCCCTCACCGTTCAGTCACTGAATCAACGCAGCCAGAGGCACCAGCATGCCCCAAGAGGCAAACTACCCACCTGAGGTGGCTATCCAATTATGTCATAAACTGTGTGAATGAGTAAAAGTTTTGCTCTACCCAGTTAATTCAATTGCCTCCATTACAGAATGAACATATTACTTGCAATATGTTGCGTATCCATTTATTTGATTGTTTGTTTTGTTATCACAGAAGTTCATTGTTTTATTTTTTTTAGATATGTGTTGTGCATACATCTATTTCTTATAATATAAAATTTTCATTTAAATGTTATAGCCATTTCATAGCATCTCGTGCTTATAATTAGATAAAAATTTTGGAAGGGAGATGTAAGATTGTAGAAGAGAACTGGACTTGTTTTCCCGCCTTGGGGGAAGGTTGGCGTTTCCCTCCAAGTCAGTTTGCAACTGGCGCTCTTGCAGTTTGTTTCACTCTGCAGTACATGCATCACTGGACACGGGTTTTATTAATCCTATGCATCTAGCATACTACAATGGGAGAGAGGAGTAAGACATTCAACTTCAAGTTAAGAATAATAATGTCTCCCTGAGACGCCCTGTTGTATGGTGCATAAGATTGATACTCACCAAAAGTTAGCTCGTACACCACTCAAATCCTGTTATCAATACTCACATGATGGTGCCTGTCCATTTTGGGTTAAATTAATCATATCTAAAAATGTGGCCACCAAACATGGAAGGAAATGGTATAAGAATTTTTTATTTTATTTTAGCATTTCCTTCCATGTTTTTCACCCACACTTTTATAAGAAAATCCTGGTGTGTCTCGAAAAATTATTTTGTACTTTTTAGTGCATTTTAATAAAAGTATTGCTAATTAACCCTCACAACAGGGTATTTATTAACTGGTGGGCTGAATGATATTGCCAAGATGTTCTAGCCCAGGGCTCAGTGGTCAGCCTTTCTCAAAAGACTAGTGAACACGATCAGCAAAATTTAACAAGATTTTATTACAAAAATGAAATATCTGCATCTCATGACTCTACCCTTACAATAATGAAACGAAACTAGAACACATTATGCCTTAACTGTAGATCATCAGTTTAAAAAGGGGCCATGTGGTTCTTAAGGGGCCCGTGGTCTGGTTATATCCTAAAAAACTACAATCATCAAGAAGAATAATGACACAAGACGGGGAACTATAACTACTCATATGAACTCAGATCACACAACACTTTTTAAACTTGACATAATGAACTTTAACCACCAAAACCAATTAGTTACAACACATGGTAGCAATGATTTATGGTCTGGAAGGGACGGGCAAAACACCCTCACGCCTGACGCTATATACTGTGATCAATTAGGCATTTTAACAATTCATACATTACACAATCACTCGAATGAAATACAGTGGTACCTCGAGATACAAAATTAATCTGTTCCGAGGCAGCCTTCGTATCATGAGCTTTTCGTATCTTTGACCGCATTTTGCATGTAAAATGGATAATCCGTTCCAAGCCCTCCAAAAACACCCCAGTAAATTTCATAATAAAGCTAAATTGACCTATAAACAATGAAATACTACAACAATTTGGACCATTCAATACCTAACTTAATACTTACTGCTAATATACCTGTAAATAAAGTGTATTAGTGTACATGGTATACAAGAAATACTGTACGTACATACGTACGTATGTAGTAAAATGTGGAACCTTACCTTTCGAGTGAGGCTATCTCCAAAAGTGGCGACAGAGGAGGAGGACAAACAACAGATACGTACGTACACTTATCTTTATGAAACACATAAAAAATGTAAGGAAAACATAGACTAAACTTTACGAAACACATTAACAAAACTGTAACACTTAACTTTACAAAAAACTTAAAATTAAAAAATTTGTTTATTTTTTTTTATTTTTACATTTTTTTTAATACTTTTTTATTCTTTACGTTTTTTTTGTTTTTGTTTACAAAATTTCAACTTCTTCACCACTTTCAACTTTCTGTTTTTTAGTAGTATCACTTAGTTCTTCCTTTTTGCTTACTACTCCTACTAAAGGCCTCTTTAAAAAATAACTATCCAAGAAAGATTGCTTCTGCCTACTTTCTACAATTTTCCTGAAACGACTCAGGCAAACGTCATCGAACTGTGCAAGCATACGACCTGTGTAAGCCTTTTCGGGGCGTCTCTTTTCTACGAATAATTGCACCTCATGAAAAGCAGCTAGAGCATCCTTAATTTCTGCCGTTGTCATAGAGTCGTCGTCCTCCTCCTCGCCGCTGCTAGAGAACTCCTCTTGAATGATGTTATGTTGCATGGCCTCCAACTCTTTCAGGTCATCTGTCGTAAGTTCCTCTTGGTGCTCCTCGAGAAGGTCATTGATGTCGTCCCCGCCGACGACCAGCCCCATGGACTTGCCGAGTGCAACGATCTCGTCAAGATCTGGTTGCAAAACAGTTTCAGGACCGTCAACTGTTTCTGAATCTGCAGCACCAGCTTTGCCCACGTCGAATCCCTCGAAGTCTCGAGTGGATACTACATCAGGCCAGAGTTTACTCCATGAGGAATTCAAATTTTCGCCTCGAAACCACCTGCCAAGCTTTGTCGATGAGTCGGATGCATATTACGATATCGAAATGCTCCTTCCAAAATTCACGCAAGGTGAGGTTTGTGGCATTGGTGATGTCGAAACATCTCTTGAAAAGATGTTTCGTATACAGCTTCTTGAAATTCGATATCACTTGCTGGTCCATGGGCTGGAGGATAGGGGTGGTGTTAGGTGGAAGATAAAGAACCTTGATGAAGGAATACTCCGCTAGGATATCTTCCTCGAGGCCAGGAGTGTGAGCAGGGGCATTGTCCAACACCAGCAGGCATTTCATAGGGAGGCGCTTCTCTTCCAAGAATTTCTTCACTGTCGGGCCGAAACACAGATTTACCCACTCGGTGAACAAAAGCCTCGTTACCCAGGCTTTCGCATTAGCCCTCCACATCACTGGAAGCTTCTCCTTAAGCATTTTGTGGGCCTTGAAGGCTTGAGGAGTCTCCGAATGATAGACAAGTAGGGGCTTCACCTTGCAATCCCCACTGGCGTTGGAACAAAGTGCGAGCGTAAGCCTGTCTTTCATAGGCTTATGCCCGGGTAGCTTCTTCTCTTCCTGCGTGATGTACGTCCTTGATCATCATCTCGTCAAACGTCTTTTTAAAGGCTTTGGCCGCTTTCGTGTCCAAGCTGGCCGCCTCCCCATGCCGCACCACCGAATGGATGCCAGTCCGTTTACGGAATTTCTCGAACCATCCATGCGAAGCCTTGAAGTCTGGGATTGGCGTTGATGTCCCTTCTCCTCCGTCGTCTTCGGCCTGGGCAATCAAATTGCCGAAAGTAGCGCTGGCCTTGTGGCAGATTGCCGTCTCTGTTATCGTACCGCCAGCGATTTCTTTGTCTTTTATCCAGACAAGAAGAAGCCTTTCCATTTCATCGTGCACGTGGGTCCTCTTGCATGTGGGTCCTCTTGCTGGACAAAATAGTGACGCGCTTGGAAGGTGTAGCTGCTTTGATGACATCCTTCTGCTTATGGATGGTGCCTATTGTTGATGGATTTCGGCTGTATTCCTTGGCAATCACACTCAATCGCATACCAGCTTCTTACTTCTTGATAATCTCCATTTTCATTTCCAAAGAGAGCATCCTCTTCTTTCCGTGAATTTCAACTTTTTTTGGGACCCAGGACTACGTATATACTGTGCGTAATTATCTTATGTAGTATGTATACGTATGTAGTAAAATTCTCTCACAACACGATAAAGTATACTACAATGAAATCACTAACGAATTTACGTTAATAAACAAAATCGTTACAACAAACGAATACCGCGTGTGTATGATACAGATGATGCCGTGCAGTGGCCGAAGAAGCACGCCGCTACGTAGATGCATCATGGGAGGGATGCTGACCAATAGGAGAGAAGGATCTCATGGCGGTGACTAGCATCAGGAACCAATGGGAGAGCGGGAGGATGGTGACGAGTCTACTCAGTTGGCGGCGAGCGAGTTTCAAAATTGTTATCGGTGGTCCGGGCGAATCTCGGACTTTACAGTAACAACTTTTTGTATCTTGAACAATTTTCATATGTAGAGCCGTAAAATTTTTCGTATTAGCTTTCGTATCTCAAGTTTTTCGTAAGTTGAGCCTTTTGTATCTCGAGGTACCACTGTATGTAAGAGATTCCCATGACTCTGTCAAAGGCAAACTTGAGAAAGAACCATTGCATTTTGCCGCCTACTTTCTTCTTTGTGACTTCAGATTCAGGACCATGGCAGATTTAAGTCGCGAGAAAATGGTGCACATATTTCACGACATCCTCCACCGCTCATAGGGTGGGAGGGACCGAAAGTGAAAGAGAAGGTCTACTAGATAGATGAGGCAAGACAAGTGGATCTTCTTAGTCGCAGCCCAGGCTCATTTGCAGTGCTACAACCCGAGTCTAGCTCACGACAATGGCACACATTCCAGCAGAGTGATCACTTGATTTATTCACAAAATACAAAACATGCAAAATCCACAAATCAAGAAACAAGACAATACCTTCACAAAGAACACAATGTTCACTCTCGTGATTGAAGGCAATACTAAAAAAAATGCAAAAATCAAAACCCAACCATCTGGCAACATATCAATATGAATAGGCAATGTTCAAAATTGTGCAATGGAATAACACATCAGCGATTGAAACAGGCAATGTTGAAAATACGTAATACGCCAACACATCAGTCAAATACACAGTGGCATAATTCATGCAAAAATCATTTTTGTGGATCAAAATGCAATGTTCCCCTCGGGAACCATGAATGAAGAATGGTTCTCTGCAACGAGCCTGATATAAAAGGCACAAGATTACAATAAGGCAAAAAATGGCAGTGTTCATCTGAAGGATCAGCACAGTTCTGGCATAAAGGTGAGGCACTTCAATGATAGCAATAGCAAAGATTATTCGTCCAAAAATATAGAATGTGAACTTGCGACTGTTCATAGAAACATGCGCTTTGCATAATGTCACTTCAAATAGAAACACAATGCTCCGCTTGGAGACGTGAGGGATAACGTCTTATCCCAGGCAGATAATGAGTTACAAAATGACACATAAGTAAAATTTAAAAAAGTACATTAGTACATGTACATAGTTCCAACATTGTGTCTACCGTCTGCCCCTGTTGAACGTGTGAGAAGCAAAACTATATACTAGACCTAAAACCTTTAGGTCTCTTTTCAGCTCCCACTCTTTTACAGTTCACCTCTGACATAATTAACATGCACATTACACTTTAGTCTTTTACCCACTATGATGTTTTTCGTCTTTGTTCAATTGCGGCCCTTCTTTTCAGTCTTGCATTCTCACTGTCCACTGCTTCCCACAAACCTTCTCAAACACTATCTGTCATCTACCTTGAGTCTTTCAGTTCTTCAAGTCACACTTTCCACACTACTATCCAACACATACTGATCGTTTTCCTCTGGGTTGCTCTCGGTCTCTAGTTCTGTTCCAGTCGTTTCTCCCTTGTTGTCATGGGCATTCACTTCTAGTGGCACTATGTGCTCAACTGCCAACAGGTGCTCTTCGCTTTCAAAGAGAACTGACAGATCTCACAACCCCCTTGATCTTCAGGGTAAACAGCAATGATCTTGCCCAGGGACCATTGACCATGCCTTTGCTGTTCCACCTTCACCAGTGTGATGCCTCCATGTAATGTGGTTGCAGGACCCTCCCTGAAGTCACGCCACTCCTGAAGTGACCTCAGGTATCCTTGTCTCCAATACCAATTAAAGCATTCAAGCTTTTCAGTGAGGTGGAAGTATTGGTGATGTAACTGCTTAGTGGTCAGGGTCTGGTGCATCTCTTTGTGCAGGGCAACTGGCAGCAACAGACGAAACCAGATCGCCTCAGACCATGTGGGAGGGCGTGAGGACTTTGTCCTTTCTCGCGTCAACCACATACATCAGTGGGTGATTGATGACCACTGCTTCAGCCTCTTGACAAGAGTGCGAAATTGTTTCTCGCGGAATACATTGCATTGCAAGGTGGTTTCCAGCCTGTCAAAGAAGCCTCCCTTCCAGGGAGACCAATGAGTTTGGAAGGTCCAATTGATCCCCTTCTCTTGGAGGAAGTGTTGAGTGATCTCCTTGTCATATACCTTGTTGAAGAAGGTGCTGGCAACACAGGCCATGGAATTATCGCTATACACCCAGGTGGGTGTCCCATGTGTGGCGGCAGATCTCCTCAGTAACAGCACTAACGTTTCAGCATCTAAACTGTTGCAGAAGTCTAAGTACTCTTGATATACAGGTGATGAGGAAGAGGCCACCCAACTCGTGCCCATCCGCCGGCAATTCTATTATCGCTTAAAAAATTCCCCTTCGGTTAAACATATATGAAAATATATTAATTCCAAGGTAGAGTGAATTAGATATTAAAGGACATTTGTAGCTTGATATATGTATATGAATCACGGTGATGTGATATGACTTATATAATGGCTACGTGAGGGCAAAAGCACTACAACGCTACCGAGGACGAGGTGGGTTTGATGCAGTCTCCAAAACTACAAATTACCTGAGCGCAACAGGTATTTGGGGTGGGAGACAGCATAAACTTATATCTTCTTGCGGTGGCGGGGTGGGCTAAGGCTTCACTGCCAGTCCTGGAATTGAAGATGTCGATGGTTTGTGCCCGTCGGCCAGCAATTCTATTATCGCTTAGAAAATTCCCTTTCGGTTAAACATATATGAAAATATATTAATTCCAAGGTAGAGTGAATTAGATATTAAAGGACATTTGTAGCTCGATGTATGTATATGAATCACAGTAATGTGATATGACTTATATAATGGCTACGTGCGGGCAAAAGCACTACAACGTTACCGAGGATGAGTTGGGTTTGATGCAGCCTCCAAAACTACAAATTACCTGAATGCGACAGGTATTTAGGGTGGGAGACGACATAAACTTATATCCTCTTGCGGTGGCGGGGTTGGCTAAGGCTTCACTACCAGTCCTGGAATTGAAGATGTCGATGGTTTGTACCTGTCGACCGGCAATTCTATTATCGATTAGAAAATTCATCTCCGGTTAAGCATATATGAAAATATATTAATTCCGAAGTAGAGTGAATTAGATATTAAAGGACATTTGTAGCTCGATATATGTATATGTATCACGGTAATGTGATATGACTTATATAATGGCTATGTGCGGGCAAAAGCACTACAACGCTACCGAGGACGAGATGGGTTTGATGCAGTCTCCAAAATTACAAATTACTTGAGCGCGACAGGTATTTGGGGTGGGAGACGGCATAAACTTATATCCTCTTGCGGTGGCGGGGTGGGCTAAGGCTTCACTGCCAGTCCTGGAATTGAAGATGTCGATGGTTCGTGCCCATCGCTTAGAAAATTCCCCTTCGGTTAAACATATATGAAAATATATTAATTCCAAGGTAGAGTGAATTAGATATTAAAGGACATTTGTAGCTCGATATATATATATATATATATATATATATATATATATATATATATATATATATATATATATATATATATACACGATCACATATAGCTTCAGGGCAGTGGACAGGTGTTGCAGATGTATGATAAAGATTTGGTGCCATACAGTTTGAACGAATTTTGTGGGAAAAATGTTCCACTATGAAATTCAGAGCCTTTGTCCGGGTGTTTTTTCCAGAATTACTTTTTTTCTGTGCATTTGAGAAAGATATTACTTAACCATAGTGTACTTTACATCCCTACCTAATTTTTGGCAGCATTTTTTATTACTTATATTAGAAAAAAGTATATTCATAAATGTAAAATAAAGCAGTTGAAGCCAGTGGCGGAAAACACTAATGTATGCATTCAAAGTTATACATGACGTAAACATATGATGTTTCGACTCCTCCCACAAATTGATGATGACAAACAGCTGTCTCTGAAATTCTGAATGAATATTCGTACCTTGTCAAGACTTCAAGAATGGCTTCTATGATAATTCATTGTCCCTGTGGTTGCAGTATAGCTTTTCTTATTCGACTTGCACGATTGTTTAGAAGTGAGGAGGCCCGTGGCAAACTCTGCGTAATCTTGAACAGGTAAATGAATGGCAGGGCCCTTTTTTGGGTAAGGAGTATACCCGGACATCCAAGACTACCAAGTTTTCGTCATTTGATGACTTCCATAAGGTGCAGAAAGATAATTATATATGCTCTATTTATTACAATGATCATCACTGTCATATTAGGAAAAGTATATAAGGAGTTATGACGAATGCCAAAGTTTTCATCACTTTGTTAATTTATTTTTAATTATATAATTTTTCAATTGAGAAATAGGGATAGAAAGTAATTTCCTGGATTACTTGTGGAAACCCTTTTCTTCAAGGATTCTAGCACTCGACCTCATGGCATAAATCTTATATACTACTAATTTACTACTACCACTACTACAAAATGTAAACAAGGAGTATTGGTTATATTTCATTGTTGCCAGAGGTAGAGACTTTTTCACTAATAGCCAATTATCCATCGAGAAGGAGGCAAGTTAATGATGTCATAATTTACATCATTATAGCTTCGAAAGACATTCCTCTGAGTTTGCTGGTGATATCTGCAAGAAGTCGTTGTTACTCTTATAATTAACAGAATTATGCAACTTTCCTAATATGGAATATAGGCAAAAATTAGGAAGGGATGTAAGATGCCCTGTGACAAAGTGGCATCTTTGTCAGGTACGTTGATAAAATTTTATTCCAGAAAAACACTTGGACACCGGCTGTGAATCTCCTAGTAGTTCCATATATCACTATTGGCAACTTTTCAGATCACCCTATAGGAGTGTGAGTGAGCTGAGAAGCCCTCAGTCTTGCTCGAGGAGATAAGGGGCGAATGTGGTCACAAATTTCCATCCTAGGATGCATCGTGAATATTTTACAATAAATGTGCTAAGACTTTGTTCTCGGTTTTATTTATTATCTTTCATGATGTTTGAGCTGTAATTTCAATTTGACAAAATAAAATAAAAAATATTAGAATTAGAATTAGCATTTTTTTACAACTGTCATAGGGAAAAGAGGCTGGCAAGGAGTAGTAAATATTCATGTACAACTTCCTGTGGAGAGTACAGAGCATTTTTTAGATTTTTTTTCTTATACCATGTGAATATGCGTATCTTCCTCTTTCCAATGATGAGTTTTTTTTCTGTTTTCCTATCAAATTGGCCATCCTTAAATTTAGCCCAGTCATGGGTGTATGCATTAGTGTAAATTAGCTCAGACTGTGGGAGTTAACAAAATCAATGTTACTATCCCTTAGATCCCATAGTTGGGCAGGTTGGATCAGCTTTCCTTCTTCTCTTAACTCTTGGAGGGCTGCGATGATGTGAATGTTGTTCTGGCTCGATGGTTCATCAGTGCTTGGCCTGTCTTGTAAAGAAAGGCAGGACCTCTGTGCAACAAGAGATTGTTGTCTAGTTCCTTCAGTGTAGAACCTCAGGTTAGGGTGTTGGCTGGGTAACTGCTGGTGGGCACATATTTGATTCCAAGGTCACATTCCTACTGGATAAAGGTAATTTCTCCCACCCGGTTTCAAATGAAGGTATTCTAATTCCCCCCTGTGCTTGCTAACCAGGCCATGGCGACCTTGCTATGTGTCCAATGCTTCTTCAGATATCTCCCCAATCTAAACCCTAACAGTAAAGCTAATAGTTCTAACTTAGGTATGGTTAACTTAGCTTGTTTTCTCAGCATTACTCCTATTTTTGACGTGAAAATGTTAGTCTGTTCTTCTTCCCCTTTTATGTAGGCTACTGCCCTGTATGCTTTGTTAGATGCATCGGTAAATATGTGCAATTCTGATTTCCCCAACATGACTCCCAGCTTGAATTTCAGTGTGTGAATGTAAGTAAATTCCTCCAAGGTCTTATTTGCCTGCTCCTGTTGTTCCCTATTCAGCACAGCATCCCAACCTATTGCTGCTTCCCACAAATCTTGCAAAAATATCTTACCTCTAACAAAAACTGGACTGACAAGTCCCAAGGGGTCAGAGTTGGATATGAGTAAGGGCTTCCAACCCAAACAATCCCTTCTCCTGTCCTAAACCATGACAAAAACTGAATTTTGTGCAGGCTCATTTCCCCCAGTCAGTGCATCAAATTCTGAATTGTTGCTTGCCCACCCCATCAAAGTGTGATGAGCTTCATCTAGTAGCAACTTTTCTTCTAAGGCATTCCTTTTCATCTCATCTTCGGTGACTTAGGTTTGTAAATAGTTATCTAATTAGAACGATCTGATCAGCTCTTCCCACCCTTTCCCCTTGAGATGTGTTGTAACAACATGCTGAATTAGGTAAGGACCAGTAGTGATACGAAAGACCACAACCCTGAAGGAGAAGGTAGCCGTTTGCGTCAACGTCATGCGCCAAAGGAAACATGTACTTGATATCAGCGGGATCAAGCAAGACACGATGAAATGCCTTAGATATAACTGATTCTATTGCATTAGGGTGTCTTCTAAACTTCAATGATAAATCATGAAGCATCTCGACCATATTTGGACGCGAGTATAAGCAATCATTTAACAACAGTTCACCTTTGGTCTTGGAAGACGCATTAAAGATTATGTGGAGAGAATGGTTAAGCTTTGCTCTTTGACTCTGAAATGAGGCATGGCATGTAGTAACCCTTCTGGCTGTGGATTATGAACTTCTTTGATAAAGCTCGCTTTCAGATACGTCTGAAGGACGTTCTGGTAGGTGGCTTTGTACTTAGGGTCTTTGTCAAACTATTGTTCAAGAGAGTCCAGTTGTGCAATGGCATTTCTATAGTTGTCACTCGGTCATTCTGATCCACGGAATGGCAAATTAACACTTCAAAAGAATTAAATACAGAACACAAAAGATTTGCAATGCGTACAAAATGAAATAATTTTACCTAACCACTGTAAATATTTTGAAGTGCACTTAAAACTTGTAATAACACATTACCTGGTACCAGTTTTCCTTTTTTGCTGCAGCTTCCATATTCACTATACTTTTTCACAGGCACCATTGTAAAAACATGTTAACACTGTTCAGAATCCACAAATAACCACTATGCTACTAAGAAATTAAATCAATCTAAAAGTTACAAGTGACCATTAAGTACAAAATCTTTACATTACTGTAAAAATCAAAATTTCCCTCTTTCGAGAAGAGAGAGAGAGAGAGAGAGAGAGAGAGAGAGAGAGAGAGAGCTTTAGGATCTCTTCCCACCACAGTTATAAGTCTAAGTATGAATCTCTCCTCTATGGGAACTAACTGATATGTGAAATATAACCCAAAATGGCTGAATGACTACAAATCATTTTGGGCCTTTACACTGCTGTAATTTTAGTCGAGGAGCCAGTCGCCAAAATTGAGATTTACCCTGCATGGTGAGACCCTTATGCGTTTATACATTTTTATGATAGATTAGTGTGTCCCACACCATAATCGGGACGGCTCTTGAAAATCTGACCTTTCGAACATCCCGATATTGCCATAAATAGAGCCATATATAAATCTATCTCAGTAGCACTGGGTACTCTGATTATCTGCTATGCCATATGCTTGTTTGTTCAAGTAGCTACTTAATATTTTGGTAGGATATCCATGTGGCAATGTGCTTTGTGACAGTAAATAGCAGAATAGAATATATTTACATTTAAATTGCTTTCATCATATGCAAAACAACTCTTCCTCCCAATTTACTGAAAAAAAGTTATAAATCACTCCTCAAAGATGTCCATCTGCTTATGCACACACATGCTAATGTGTGTGGCTTTTACCCAAACGCATGTTTGGAAGATGGTCCTTAAAACATGTTGGCGAAAGGCATCATCTGTAGGTGGTAATAATTTTATGTTCTTCCTAGCATATAGGTGATGTCTGAGTGCATTGAGATTGCTAAATTCCTGTGGATGGTAGGAAGAATAGTGGCTGACTTTGTCACTGTAATTATTTGGTCAATTAAAGAAGCACTGATGTTATAGTTTTCGAACTGGGAGCAGATTCTTGTTAGATCAGCTTTATGAATATATGTTGCAGTATAGAAAGTTTCCTTGCTTTTACCATAAAATAAGCTAATAGTATCCCACCCACTTAAGGCATGTACTAAGGGAAGCATACTTGTCTCATCAGCATCTATGACATCAATGATTTGATGAATAGGGATGAAATAGTCTATTGTTTGCATGTATAGCTCCTTCAAGCCTTCTGCTGCTAAGTAATTTTATCACCACAATGTCTGAGTCAGATGCCTTAATTACAACTCTTGAACATCCCACAGGCTGCTATAGACATGAATAAACGGGTGTCAGCTTCTTTTTTGTGTGGATGATACCAAATTCACTATATCATTATCCTTGTCCTTTTCCTTAAGATTTGTATTTCTGTTTCTCACTATTCTAACTTCTTGATTATTTTCAAACCCACCAGTCAAGACTACAGTTACACCATCTGGAATGATATGGGCCAGATTTGACCACTGTTCATAAAAAAATTGTAACAAATGAGCTTTAATTATGTTACTTGCAAGAATGCTATCCCAATTTCTTATGACATGACTACTGCTGATACTATACTCCATTTGTGAATGTCCTCGTCTATCCTGACATCCACTGGCATCTTTCCCATCATATCTAGCTGCTACCATGTGTATTTCACTTTTAACTTGTTCCTCTTACAACAGCACTAAGGATATGGCAGGCATATGTATCTCCTTGCTCACTGTTGAATGGCTTATATGAGAGTACCAGTGCCATTGCATCCACCACAATACCAGACTTGCTCTTCCATTCTGCCATATCTGGAGGCCACTCAGTCAGGTTGTATGCTTTTTTCAACATTCCTAAAAGTGGTGATTTATTCCCTGTTCTTAGTACTTTCCTATTACATGACACATTCATAGAGGGAATAGATGGAGGGTAGTTGTGCAATTCCTGGTTCAAAACTTCCTTCAGTTCCACAGAGTGACCATCTCTTTCTAGTTCCATCACCATTTACAAATTCATTTACCTTCCTCTTGGTATAGCTTTGAATGTGTGAAGATTAAGTTTCTAATTTTACCAGTACATACTTATAAACTCAGTTAATGCTTTTTTCCATGTTTTTTTAACTCAAATAAATCATCACTGATTTGTCTGTTGCCACACTGCCATCAGCTATGGAGACGTGATGCTTTTTGGCATATACAAATGGGTTAATAATCTGGCCACTCTCAATGGCTGATATAATGTGATCACACGAGTTACATTGTCTTTTCTTTGTTGCACAGCTGCCTTCATAATGAAACCCTAATTGAAGTTGATATTGCAGCTGAAAATGGTAGTCTCAAACCACCGGGTTTGTGCATTCTTGTTCATTGTTATTCCCTTTAATCCTGCTTGACCAGGCCTACCTTTTGCATCACAGTTCTGTGAACATTCCAGTGCCATATCTGTCCAGATTGCATTAAATTCTCCAGAATATCGTTTCACAGTAAAGTATCCACGTTCAAATGCCTCATAAATATCAGGAGCCTCAGCTTGAAGATTGCCCATTTCATGTAGATAATACATTACTTCTTTAACATATTTGGTATGATCAGCAGCTGCTATATACTCAGCCATTTCTGCAGTTGCTGATAAGTGCTCCTGCCATTCACCACTCCTCTCTGCATGAATGTATCACGTAGTATTTCTATCATATTTAAGTAGTTACACCAAAACTGGTACGTCTTGCTGTACTTTTTCCAAGATTTAAACTGGTCTATAAAAATTTGAAAATGTGGTAGAAGTTTTTGAAGTTTGTACACTTTGCATTATAGGAGTACCCTCTTTTAGTTCCCTGCCCAGTGAGGACATTAAGTCAGAGTCAGACATTTCTGGCATTACATCCATACTGATTCCTTCTTCAATCACCCAATGTTCAAATGCGTCTAACCTAAGGGCTTCCAGCACCTCATACACAAGCAAGTGGGCGTTAATTGCTTGATAGTAACCTTTACCAGAGGTGACTTTTTCTGCTGTGCCATCATTCAGTACATTGCTGATGTCAAACAGTTCTTTCAAACCTGAACCGTACATAACCTTTCCAATTGCTCCTAGATAGTTTGTTAAAAAATGGAAGCTCCCAGCCTAAGAATCGGGTTTTCGTATTCATCTGGTACATTTATGCAGTTTGTAAATAAACTCATAAATAGATTCATCTTGGGTAATAACAGTGTCTCCTACCCAACCTTTTGCTGGTTTTCATGCATATTTTCACTGCTTCTGCTACAAATGCTGGTTTAGTTGGTGAATTAGGTATGAAGGGGCAGTGTCCAATTGCTGTAACTGGAATGTGTTTATGATTCAGCATAGCATAAAACACTTTCCATCCGGGCAATCAACTTCTACCTCAAGAAGTTTACTAGGACAAAGTCGGAGTAACTTCGACCATAGATTAATACTTGGGGTATCTGATTGTGAGCCCTGCAAGAATTCCAGTATCATGCTGTTGGCCTTTTCTGGGAACAGCTCACGCTTCAACTTCTTTACAGAATGGACTGTGTTTATTGACATTATAGAGGTGTCATAATACTCTCTATGTATGGTACTCTTGTGTCTTACATCTACAGGTACCTTGCCAAATACATGGACTTCCAACAACCATGGCTGGTACATAACCATGCTTGTCATATGCATACTAGACCAATCAAGTGTACATTCAGAGAAATATAAATTATCAGTTGCAAAGTGAGTGAACTTACCTGAAACTATATTTGCAGGAATAAATATATATTTTTATCATTTGTTTGTTTATCAACTTCAGCCTCTACAGTTGCTAAGACACTTTGGAGCTCACTGTAACTAATACGCAACCTAACCGACTAAGCATAGTTATGATATCTTTGCTCCTAGTTTTATGATACACATATACAGCCAAACCAACATGCTTGGGTGTATGCAAATCAGTTACGGCTGACAGAATGTCTTGTGAGATGTTTAAAACACTTTCATGAATACCTTGAGGATTTACAAGAAGTTAATTTTTACCTACATTATCTGGAATTGCATCAGAAAGCAGAAGTGTAACTAAATTGTAAAGACTGGGTGGAGTTATGGCCAATGATTGGTCATATAAGACTTCATAGGAATTTATTCTGCTCTTTTTGTGCTGTGTTTTCATATCACTTACATCTGATTTAATTTTTAGTTATGAGAGAAAACAGTATTATTTAAAGACATACTATGCTTTGTGTAAGTTGGTGCTACATGAATATTTTTGAGGTTGGGCCAAGTTTTATGCAAATATAAAACTTGAGCGATAGTTTAGATTAATAGGTGGTTTCTTATATATAATTCTAGTAAATTTAGCAAATTTGGGTAATTTTTATCTTAGCTATGATATTTTATGAATTGCAGCTTGATTATTTAACCAAGATTTAATGAAAGTGGCCAACGCGAAAAAGATAGATTAATCTAGAGAGCTATTTATGGTAATATTTAGGTGTTCAAAGGGCCAGATTTTTAAGAGCCATCCCGATTATTGTGTGCTATATATTAATCTACAGTATAAATGTATCAAAACGTAAGGGCCTCACCATGTTAGGTAAATCCCTTATTTTAACAGATAGAGGCATTTGGCTCCTAGACTATATTAATAATTCTCTTTCAAAACAAGAAAGACGGAGAAAGTGGGATTACAACTATAAATAATCTTTAATATTACACGGTTTCAGCACATAAAATTCTCTTGTATTGTTTGAAATACTGAAACACGGTTGGAAGCACAGTGTCGTCATTTCCACGACAATGACATCGCAGCAGTTTTGGGTCAGATACACCCTGAAATATTTCATCCCCCAATTAAATTACTTACAAGTCAACAAATTCTCGTTTGTCAAATCGACAGAAATAAGAGTTAATTCATCAGTAATATCAAACAGATTCATAAGAAAAGAATCTCTATTTACTAAAATGAAATGAAAGATATAAGCAAATGTTTCGCTTCAAAGGCTTCTTGAAGCTTCTTAAATAATACAACTTTGTGCAGTCATCACGTGGGTTTCTGGATATGAATGATTCAAGTCAGTCATGTGCATTGTGCGATTGGCTGTTTACAAGAAAAAAAAATTAAGATCACGCAGCTTCAAGTGATGAATGATATATCCTTTCGCAAACAAACCTAATCTCTATTTTTACTCTACATTCTTTCTTAACTTTAAATTATGCTTTTGCGAATTCTGAACATACATTATTTAAACATTAACTCTAACCTAACTTCAGTATGGAATCTGAACATATTACAGACACTTTGCAACATTTGTTACAATTACTGAGGGAAAGTTATGCGTTGAAAAAGCAAACATTGTATATATATATATATATATATATATATATATATATATATATATATATATATATATTATATTTAATATATTTATAAATCTACTTTTAACTTTTTCTCCAGATACTTATGTAATTGCAATAGCCACAATGCTCCCTCACTTGACGAATTTTTCCCACTTTTTGGATATACTCCAAAAAGTCACAACAAAAATTTAGATCCAAATGTATTTGCAGCTAAGGCCTTGCAGTGACAGGCACATCCAAATAGTGTGAAGAACTAGAGATATTAAAAGGTATTGATGTTTTTACAATTACAAATACTATATATATATATATATATATATATATATAGTATATATATATATATATATATATATATATATATATATCATTTTACTCAGTGTATGCAATTCATGGATTGATTTTTATGCTATTTACAGGAGTGATCACAACACTTGCAACGCTTCTGTTCGTGGAGGAGTAACAAGCGCCAATCCTCAAGGACCTCCACCTCCGTCGATCAAGCAATCAGCCCTGAGAGTGGGTGACGACTGTATAGCATACAGGTATGTTATTATATTCTGCGATGTAAGTGAGATAATGAAGTTGGTTCAGTGATCACGAAATTTGAGCAGAGTATATTTCTAGATTTATATGATAGCCTTTGAGTTGACCCTTGGTGTCACCCTTTGGTTATATTTTTTGATAGGTTTTTGTTATTGCAAGCCTTAAATTTTGGGCTTAACAACATGTGAATTGTGTAATAACTGGAAAACATTACAATTAAAATGAAAAGAAGCCTTATGTTACTAAGGTTTCATCCCTTAAGTTTCCAACTGATTTTTTTCATTGCAGACCAATAGGGTTCCTAAAAAACTATCTGTCTCATCAAATCTTAGAATATTTTTTCTGTTTGACAGATGTATGGAATGTGCCGAGATCATCGAGGAATTCTCCAATGATGATTTAGGATTATGTATCATTATTCTATCCACATTTGTGTATCGTCAGCCTGGTCTTGCAGCACCACTTCTCCCAAGGATGCTGAAAACTGTTGCAAGGTAAAAACATTGGAGATAAGTTGATGACTGTCTCACCTTTTTTATACATTTCCTTTCCCATGAAACCTGTTTGATGCAGAACTACTTCTAATCCAGGTCATCTGAATGTAGTTGTAAATTATTTTCATAAACGTTAGGAGCCTTTTTGCGTGTAGCTTAAATATGAATTCTAGGAATGGAATCAGACCGTCTGCTCATGAACTTTATTTATCAATTTAGTATAGTTTAAATTTTTTTTTTACTGTAATCTGTGAGTATTCTTTATAGTCTAGAATCCGCACACGTGGTGACTGTTCACAAAATGTTTCTTTGATGTCAAGGACTGAATTTTAGCTCGGGTATGCGATTCTGATATGGGGAGTTTTTTCCAAGATGGCCGCCGGACCGAAATCGGTTGTGTAAAATACATTTTTACACCATGGTTTTGCATTTACAAATTCATTTACTTATATTATTTGTTGTAGTTGTCGTAAAAATATGTTCAAAATAATATGTTTTTGAAAGAAAACTTGTCTGTATCTCACAAACGAATCCTTCTGGAAAAAATTACAGGAGTTCAAAATTGTTCAAAATATGTTTTTACACTGTGTTTTGTCATTTTTAAACTTATTTAATATTTGACTTCTTGTTGTTTCCCTCTCAATTTGAAAGTATTTTTCTTGGTTTAGGCTCCTTTTACGCCACAAAAATAATCATAGGACAATACCTGGAGGACTGGCACTGCAGAAGCACCGATAGAAACTGAAGTATTCGGCCAAAAAGTGGTCGAGAATGCACTAAAAGGCGATCACTGTTCAAGAGGAGTTCGAGGTATGGCTGTAATTGCAGAAGTTATGCATCAAGTACAGCTTTGTGAGTTTTTTTACCAGCATAGAATATGAAAAATATTAGTTACTCTTTACACAGCTTAAGGAGCTTGACGATTTCTGTGTAAAGAAAGTAAATGATGTACACCATCTTTTGCAAGGTTTTCCTACAGACTTTATGATGTTTCTGAGGAGAGGGACAGAGAAGTCAAAAGACTTTTGTTATTGGAACACTTTTTTATATGAACTATTCCCAATACTGAGAGATATAAGAGCCGACAGGGAAGGAAACTGGAAGCTCCTTACATCTGCTTTTCAGAGAGCACTGCCATTATTCTTTTCCTATGGAAAGGTAAATTATGCCAGATGGGCTCTGTTTACTATGAAGATTGCTTGAAACTTAAAAAAAAATCCCAGTCTTTAATTCATTTGTCAGAGGGGGTTTTGTAGTTAAACATGCAGAGAGGAATTTAAGCAGTGTAGGCATGGATCAAGGTTTAGAGATGTGCTATAACAACCCAGCAAAAGGACAAGGAAACATAATTCGAGTGACCAGAAGGAAAGAAGCTGTGGCTTTCATGATGTCATCAAGCATGATACACATTCACTGAACATACTTCACAGCAGAAATTGTAATAGGATTGAAAATGATGAGTATGACCTACATCATGCATTTTCTGACGCTGTGAACCCAAAAAGATAACCAGTGCATCATTTAAGTTATTAATTTCATTATAAACAAACATAACCCTTTCTCTTCAGTAGCGCATGACCTAGTTATCAACTTTACAACATGAAAGCGCTTACCAATGGAAGGAACCAAATTTTAACTGGAATGCATCACTGAGGGAGAAAACAATACAATGAATTCCGAGACCAAGCTTTTATACAGAAGTAAGAACAACTCCTTCATCCGTAGCCTAATTATTCTATTGGTGCGCTCT
>NC_087203.1:54853111-54860611 GCF_015104395.2 Macrobrachium nipponense | reverse complement strand
ATAATGTCTGTTCAGATTTCACAAAAGAAACTAATAACACTAATAAATTCTAAGAAATATCAAACATGAAATTCTAAAACGTTACGAGTGACCAATTTACGTTACGTTAATATAATCTCGATGTCGAGGGAGAGAGAGAGAGAGAGAGAGAGAGAGAGAGAGAGATCTAACTGCCTCGAGGTCTTAAGATAGAATGAAATCTCTCCTTTACGGAAACTGGAGAGCAGATGTCAAAACGTTTTTGGCACGAAAGCTTCTCGAAAGTTCTGAAATCTGATGCAATCTCACATATAAAATGTGCAAGACCCACGTGGGACTTGACAAAGACATACACGTACAAGACCAGTCTGTTAAAAAAAAGAAAGACGTACCCGACTCGATCGAGACGGGAGGCTGGGCGACAATTAAAACTGACACGTTTTGATGACAACGCAAGAGTCGAGCTCGCTATCAAACGTGTTGACAGATTAGGGAAGCAAACGGAGATCTCTCTCTTTTTACGTTATATATATATTCTTTTACAACATGCAATACGAAATCTGAACACACATTTAAAACATCCTATTCTAAGCTATCTAGGAATCTGAAAAAAATGTTGCATAATCTACAAGACATTTCAAAGAGGGGAAACGCATTTTGAAAGTAGCAATATATAATAATAATAATAATAATATATATATATAATAATATATATATATATATATATATATATATATATGTGTGTGGTGTGTGTGTGTGTGTGTGTGTGTATTATATACTATAATCATTTTGTGAACCTTAGTGCACATCTTATATATTTTACTTGAACAGCAAACGTCATTACAGAGCATTACATGCAATGTAATCTGGCAATGCATAATTTTCCTATAATTTTCGTAAGCTGTTTATCTTTTTCAGGGTTTTTAAGTTTCTGGTTGTTTCTGTTTAAGCTAAGATATTCTGCAATAAAGAATTTTTCTCATACAAGATTGTCTTCATCAAGCTTAGTTGTGCATTTTAAACAATTTTGAACCAATAATTGTTTTCTAGAAGCACTCATTTTCGAGTTACAGACAAATTTTTACTACAAAACAGACAAAAAATATTTTTTTGGGGCATAAACTATACTATTTTACAAAAACGATTATGATTAAATGGATCTATGAATGCCATAATGGAGTGTAAATATGCTTTTTGAAATATTTTGAACTCTTCAAATATTTTGAACTCTTCATTTACGAGATGGAGACAAATTTTCTGACAGCCAATTTTAGTCTGGCGACCATTTTGACGGCCATCTTACAAAAAACCTCCCCATATCAGCAGAATCGCGCACCCAAGCTAAAAATCATTCCTAGACATCAAAGAGACATTTTGTGAAGAGAACTACTGTGTACACATCCGTGCAACAGTCACCACCTATGCGGCTCCGGTACTATTAGAATTTAAGGCCATGTGAAAACAAAGTTAACAGAGGAAACCATCCTTATAGTTAATAAGCATTTATATGTAACAAAATGCAGGTTTTGACATAGGAAAAACCTATTTCAGACTAATCATTATGAAATGAAATTTGATTATATTGAGGGTATTTCATAGTAATTACTCCACACCTACTTTTACCTTGGAAATAGATTTTTTCCTACAGTTTTACTGCTTCTGATGTACTTTTGTATTAGTCAAGTATTATTAACCTCCCATTTCGATCCAACATGGTTTGGGGACTTTTGGAGGAAATTCTAAGTAATGATGACACGCCTGCTTTTAACTTGGAAATTGATGCTTATTATAGTTTTAGAGCTTTTGATGAAGAAGCAGTAACTAGTTATCTTGTGGCGTTCAACTGTTATTTACCTCCTATCTCTACCCAACAATGATGGGAGACTTTGGGAATTCAGGGTTTTGGGTGGGGTAGAACACACGTAAACAAAGCAGCCATGTTTGTATTCTGGTAGCGGCCAAGGGACACGCCCCCTTCAGGGAGCCATATGTCCCTTGTCCAGGAGTGGCTGAAGGTAGGCGGGTCACTAGGGGTGGTAGGTGCACAAGGTGCGAGTTGGCAAAAGGAGTTGGGGGGGGCGATGGTTGTAAGGGTAATACTAGCTGATATCTCTGTGCCTGCTTTTACCTTGGAAATTGATTTTTCCCACAGTTTTAGTGCTTTTGATGAAGAAGCAAAATTAGGGGGTCAACTGTTATTTACCTCCTATCTCTACCCAACAATGATGGGGACTTTGGGAATTGAGGTTTTGAGTGGGGTACACACGTTAACAATGTGGCCATGTTTGTGTTCTGGTAGAGGCCGGGGTATATGCAAAACCCTCATGGAGCCTCATGTTCCACGGAAGGGAGAGGCAAAGGTGAAGTGGGGTACTTGTTGGGGCGGGGCGGGGGAGGGGAGGCATTTAGAAGGTACGTGTTGCTCTGTAAATCATAAAAGCATTTACCTTAAGCAGTTTAAGGTGGTGTTGGAATGGCGCTTTGTGCCTTACCCGAAATTTTAAAGATTGTAACATGATTGGTTGGATACGTGTTTATCTGTTCATCATTCTATCCCCTCCAAAAAAAAAAAGAGAGAAAAAAAAAATGTTTCCCTCACTTAAAAGTCGGTGTGTGAACTAAAAGCTCCCCTGTAAAATGGCGCATGCGCCATGGCATTCGGTACAGTAGTAGTAGTTGCTGAATTTTGACTGTGAAACAGCTATATTCTTGGTTCATACGTATTTTCACTTGTATTTCATGTTCCAAATGTCATATAAAACCAGAAATAACACAATAACATGCTACAAATTTCTCCCGGGTGATTTCCCCCACCCATAACCCCGCTTTCCCATCAGTCCCCCTTTCTGTAGGATAGAGTTATGGGTAATAATTCTCCCCTTTTCTCCCCCACCCAAAACACCGCATTCCCAACAGGTCCCCTTACCATAGGATAGAGTTCCAAGGTAAATTACTGGTTAATTGCAGCCGAACCCCAAAAACTAACAGTAAATTGTTAATGAGCAACCAGAATACTACGATAAACTGCAAATTCCAAAGAAATGCCCCCAACAGAGTTATTAGCTGGATTTACCGTTTTGGGTAGAGAAAGTTGGACGTTAATAACAGTTGATCACAGAAGACTATACTTCTTCATCAAAAACACTAAAACTGTGGGAAAAATCAATTTCCAAGGCAAAAGCAGGAGCGAAAACATCACTTAGAATTAACACCAAGGTTGATTGTGTACTTGACAAGTTCTATGACTGGTGCACTGTTACGTGGACAGGGGTGGTAGAATGATGTGACTAGTTGAGGAGAGCAACTCGAAGTAACTTTGGACCAAAGTAACACTTTATCACGGACCAAATACGAATTTACTAAATACTCAAAATTCTTTGAAGGCACTATACAATATATATATATATATATATATATATATATATATATATATATATATATATATATATATATATATATATATATATAAAACAACGTATTCACCAAGAATAAGGTTTGAACAATGAATGTAGTAAATCACAAATGTACTTACCTTAAACAGTGAACTCACTAGTCTTCATTTCATTGGCCAGTAAGGGGGATGCAAATACCTAATGTTCTCAATTAACCATCCGTAATGACGGAATAATGCCAGAAATTGGAAATACCATAAACGGAAATAATGGTAACAGAACTGTTATCACAATTCATGTTGAAAATACGGCTACTTTTAGAATGCAGAGCGGCCAGTGTCAACGGTTCGAGTACTTCTTGTTAATAATATGAAAATGCTAATTGGGTATGTGTACTGTGTGGGTGATGAGGTCTTTGATTGGCCGGGAGAATGGTGGGTGGGGGGTGAATGACATAATTGATGGGGGGGGGATGATTTCACACAAGTGTGGAAACTGATGTCATATTGAAGTAAAATGAAAAAAGTGTGCAATACTGAGTAAAAAATACATGAACAGGGTCTTGTAATGGATGTGAGAATTTCTATGAAGTTAAATCGTTTCAAAGCAAATACCGGTGTAGACAAATGCTGTAGGGACGGGCACCTATTTTACATATTATTTATACAATACATACAAATATATATTATATATTACAGGCATATAGATATGTATACTGTTTAAGAATAAAGTATGAAACTGATAAAAACCGAATGTTCTATCAGGAAATAAGCAATGAAATATTATTACCATTAAAGAATAGTTATTATTATTATCATTGTGTGTTTGGGAACCTAATATAAAGGTTGCCATAATAACCTGGGGGTTGGTCCCCCTGGAACCCCTTAAAGGAAACCTAATTTAAACTTTACCATACTAACCTAACCCACCTAACTTAGTACAACGTGCTACCTGGCTGGGGGACCCCCCTTAAAGGTAGAGTAACATAAAGGTTAGCATTCTAATTTAACCAACCTAACCTAGTAGAATGTGTTACCTGGCCGGGGGGCTTCACTCCCTCCTGGACCCCCCTTACTCTGGATCCCCCCTTAAAGGAAACCTAATATAAAGGTTACCATATTAACCTAACCCACCTAACCCAGTGAGCTGTGTTACCTGCCACCTTCCCTGGACCGGCCAGGGCCGTTTCTAGCTATAGGCGGACTAGGCAATTGCCTAAGGTCCCCACGTCATCAGGGGTCCGCAATATGACTTGGAAAATTTTAATTTCCCAAGCCACCTGGGGGCCCCCGATGAAAAGTTGAAATTTCCATTTGAAAATTTAAAATTTTCAAATTGTAAATTTGAAAATTTAAAGTTCTGTCATGTGCGACATTGATGGAAAGGAACTGGCTGTGGAAGTAAAAAACTTGCCATGCTTACCCTCAGATGACATGCCTGCTCTCGAGCTCCTCACTTTTATCCACAAAAATCATGATTGGAGGAACTGCATCATACAAACTGTGGGTTGCCCTGAGAATCACCGCCTGGACTCTGCCTGTGACTGTGGCGGCCTCAGCAGAGAGGAGCTTCTCAAAGTTGAAGGGACAGGATCGACTCACTGGTCTTGCAATAATCACCATCAACCATGAGGTGGGCAAGCAGGTGTTATATGAGGACATCATTGATGACTTTGCGAGTAGAATAGCCAGGAAGCAGACATTTTGAGGACAGTACATTGTTACTGTGAATAATGTGAATTATTAGTTGTTTTTCTGGTAAGTGTGACTGATGTGTAATTAAGGATTATTTTAAGTGTTGGTTTTTTATTATCTTTGCACTTTGAAACAGATGTGAATTAAATAAATGTGAAGCGTAATAGTTTCATGCATCTTAGTAGACCATCTAAAGGGCTAGGAATTGCTTCATCACAGTTTGACAAACCACTCGGGGATAAATGAAGTACCTACCTACTTATCTATCTAGGGCTCCCCCCCAAAAAAAACAGCATCTTGCCTAGGCCACCCACAAAGCTAGAAACGGCCCCGCTGGACCCCCTACTTAAAGGAAACGTAAATTAAGGAGGTATACTATCATAACCCACCTAACCTAGGATGAAGTTTTACCTGGCCAGATCCCCTTTGCAGGGAAGTTAATATAAAGTTTATCATAAGAAAAGTAAATGAAGACCATGAGGAAATACAGAGGGTAATTTACCAAAGCTGAAATATTTGTAAATGCATAAAATGAAATATATGAATGTAAATGTCCTATGAAACTAATAATAAGGTAAAAAAAACACAAACAAAGAAATTGTTTTGGGTGATCAATGCATTGTAAAATGATGCAACGAAAATAGACAGATGGGAATAATGGAAAGCGGAGCGAGTGACTTGTACAAATCCTGTATGAAATACTCCCAAACAACCCTCAATTTGATATCACTGACAGAAAGATATCGAAACGTCCTAAAAGTGTCCTCTAGTCCCACCTTTTAGCCATTTTTCAGGGGCCTGCCCTCAATTGTTAGGTAATATTGAAAGATATATAGGGGAAAACATGAAGTGAGAACACGTCAACGCGCTTATTAAGCAAATACTGTGAGAAACGGAGTAGAAATAAAAGACTGAAATAATATGACACGATTATTAAACAAATGAGGCAAAGGGATGTAAGTTTGTGAATGAATCCCCCCAAATTCTTCACTCGGTCCTATCACAATATAGGGTTAATTTTGCAACATGATTGGCTAAATACATGTCCCCCCAAAATCCCCCCACCATTTCTCTCCATTAGGAGTCGGTGTCAGAACCAAAACCTCCCCTATAAAATGTTGCATACACGGTAGTATTCGGCATCGTAATAGTAGTAATAGGAGGTGGATTTTGCCTGTGAAACGGCTACATTCTCGGTTTATTTGTCCCTTATTTCCACTTGTATTTTGCGTTCCAAATGTCATATATAACAGGAAATAACACATTAACATGCCAAAACCTTATCCCAAGTGATTTACCCCACCCATAACCACTCTTTCCCATCGGTCCTGCTTACCGTAGGATAGAGTTGTAGGGCAACAATCTTTCCATTGGTGTACACCACCCAAAACCCCGCATTCCCAACGGGTCCCCCATACCGTAGGATAGAGTTCAAAGGTAAATTACAGGTTGATTACAACCAACTGCCAAAAACTGATGGAAAATTATTAATAAGCATCCAAAATACTATAGAAAACTGCAGTTTTCAATTAAATTACTCATTGCACCAGTATTAGTTAAAGCATGTTTACACTGGTGCAACTTTTTGTGCGCACAGAAGGCATGCACCTATTTCATGGAGAGGCATGCTTCAAACATGTGCACACAGGCCAACGTGCACACATGCACGTAGGTGCGTTTCCCCATCCCAGATGGGGAGACTAGTGCAACAGTCGGCAATCACACGCCAGTCATCATTTGATATGCACGTCTTTACTTTATTGCCAGTGTAGTGGATTGGTCAAACGAAAAAAAGATTAACTTTATTGAGGATTATTGTTCCTTTACTTGACTGTGGAAGGCTAACTCCGATAATTATAAAGACAGGGTCAAACAGAGTGATGCCCTACTGCTCCTAAAAGCTAAATATGATTTAGGGATGTCAGAGGCAGTCCTAAACCAAATTAAATGCTTTCGGTTGTACTTCTAATGAGTACACAAGGACTATATGAGGCCTTTTCCTTCAATTTCGTCTTTGTCTCAAAATAACACCATCTGCGGCAACGGCAACTGCTGGGTCAAGAGAAAACATGTTGACGACTGCTTCACCCTCGGTGTGAACAGAAACAGGCATGCGTGAACGTGCGTATTGCATGCGGAAAGGCAACTAGGTGCAAGGCGCACTGGTGTAAATGCTCTCAGATTGACCCTTTTGGAAATCAGGGTTTTAGGGGTGGTGTAGAACGTAAATAACATTTGAAAATGTATCTATAGCCCTCTTGTAAGCTGTTTGAACGAAGGGTACTTTATAAGCAATGAACATAAATATAAATGATATGACCTTATGCCATTAAGTTCCTTCCCTTCTTAAGTTACACTGTATAAAAGGCACATGGTGTAGTAAGTCTAGGTGAATGGTAACACTGTTAACACCTAGCCAATGTTGCCTTTAATTC